>NC_142940.1:3468710-3486210 GCF_046866305.1 Octopus bimaculoides
AAACGGAAAAAATTAGACAAATATAGACGACTTATTCAGAAACACCCGCATATGGGCAACAGTTCTCAAAATTAGCCCCCAATAATTTTCCCCAAAAAATTCCTATGTCTTTGGAAGCTACATAGTCTGAGGTATATTTGTAGAGAATTTCATTTAAAAATATCCATTTTCTTCAAAGTTGTGGACTCCTGTAAATATTCCGAAATTCCACTCCCCAACTCCTAAAACACTTTCCCCCAATTTTGTATATTCGGAACCTACACGATATGGCATAACAGCAGATTCCTGCCCCGCACCCCGACTTTGGATGAACATAACTTTCAGAAAAATGGATATTTTTTAATGAAATTTTCGACAAATATACCTCGGAATATGTAGATTCCGAGAACATAGGATTTTTGTGTGTGTGTGGGGGGGGGGGGAACAATTGGGGGTTATTTCTGAGGACCATACCGCACTTGGGAGTATTTCTGAACAAGTCGTCCATATTTGTTTAATTTTCTCCGTTTTGTGAGTTTGTGCATCCGTAGATTTCTACTGAAGCAGCTGACGATGAAGCTGTCACCAGGAAACTCGTTATGCTAAAAATACCAGCTAAATGTCTAAACATTTCTAACAGAAAGACATTGAATTGAATAATTCCCTGTTTGAACTTGTTTAATTACATATATATGTGTGTGTGTGTGAGAGGACACTGACAATAAGCATGCCATCCCTTTTAGCTTTATTTCTTTACTCTCCGTCTTAATGACGGATTTTTCTAATTTTATTCTTCACTCAGACCTTCCAGGTGATGTGGTGGTCGCGGGGGACATTTTACGAAAATTTTTTTCTTTCACCTCAGCCCCCACACACTTAAAAACCATGGGAGAAGCCGTTTCGGTTTTCCTTTACATCACTCACCTTTTCTTGTGAAAATATAATTCATTTTTTAACGGTAAAGGTTTCTCCCATCGTTTTTTTAAGTGCTTACCACAGGTAAAAAGATATTAAAAAAAGGCCCCGGTTGGGGGTAAAAAGGAGAAAGGATGGAGGTGAGAAAAAGTTAGACCCTGGTGAAAAAGAAATTAAAAGAATCCCCGTCAAAAAAGGGGAGATTTCTGACCCCAAAACTGCCAAATTCTGAAATTAGCCATTAGTCATTTTGCCCCGAATTTAGACATAATTTTCTGAAAATGGAAAAATTATCAAATTAAATCATTAAAGTGGGGGGAAAACTGAGGTGGAATGCAACAGAGGAAAGGATATTAATTGTTAAACACCCAAAAATTATATCCAGATATTTTGATTTGCAGCTTCAATTAAAATCGAATCGAAAGTTGAGGAAAAAAATGTCTTGAAAGAAAAAAAAAAAAAAACATTCCTTAGAATAATTTCAAATGTTTTGGCGAATTGGAAATGGAACAAAATAACGAAAATATATAGACAGAAGAAGGAAAGGGTTTCGAGTTAATGAAAGAACATTTCTGACTTACCTTTTCGTTTCCTCAGAGAAATAATAAAGTTTCTTGCAATTTACCAATATTTGTGTGTGAGTCTTTTTAATTCCTGGGTCTTTGGTCAATCATTCATTTGTCAAAAATACATTTTCAACTTCTTTCTGTTTATTTCTACAAAATGTGGGGAAGAATTTGGAAGAGGAACCATAAATATATGTCGATATTTGCGTTTAGCATGCGTCCACAATAATTTGTGTGGACACCTTTGGCCTTCGTCAACAAATGATTTAGAAAATGGTTCACCGTGAAATATTGGAAACGTTGATTTTGCAAATGACGGTACGTCGTCCATTCGTCGGTGAAAATTATTCTACCTGGGTGGACATGTGGATAATAGATTCCAAGGTATCCATGGACCGTCTATTATCCCGGAATACTGAAAGGAAGCAGTTCGTGAGATTCTTTAAAAGAGATTTGAAACAAATATCCTGTTTAATCATTTTGCTGAAGGTCTTTGAGGTTTGGCCAATGGACAAAACCCAACGACATGGATTCTTGGTGGTGTTTATATTTGTCTGGTGTTCTTCAGCACAGATTATGGCACTGCGGGGGTTCTAAGAAAGTTCGAAAAACATTTACCATTTTCAGAAAGTGGTCAATATTTTTGTGAAGGATTCGATTCCAGTAAAAATCCGGTTTGTGATGTATATATTAGGATAATCCCAGAGGAGTTTAGGGATTTCTGCAAGGAGTGACAGATCAATTATTTATAATTTTATCCGGTTTTAATTATTATTCTGCAGCAATTTGGAATCGAAACAATCATCTTCAGTTGTCCAGCTTTTATTCTCTTCCAATTTTTATTGAAACCATCGTCTTCTTTTGTCTAGTTTCTCATTTTTTTAAAATTCTGACATGGATATCATGCAATGTCCTCCATTTCACTTATCAGACGACTTTCCAATTTTCACTGACCATGACGGACTAATTGAACGGTTAAAAAGATATGGACTTTTAGCTCAAGCTCATGTCTGTCAGTGTGGCCGCAATTGTTCCTTTGTTAAATCATCGCAGCACCGAGATCTATATGCTTGGAATTGAACTCTGCTCGGCGATGTCGGAGGTGTCACTCCATTAGAAATGAATCGTCTTTCTTCTCGAATAGCCACATATCCTTATGTATAATAACTGCAGTTTCTGTATTGGTGGTCCATTAACGAACCACTAAAAACAATTAAGCATGAACTTAATATTGCAAGTTGGTTTACTGTGGTGAATTGGGCTAATTTCTGCCGAGACATTTACGTCAAAACCATTATTAACAATCCGGTTACGATTGACGGTCCTGAAACCGTGTTCGCCATTAACGAATCGAAATATTTACGCGACGGAGAAAAATGGCGGAATGCGCATGACGTCAAGAGTTTTGGGTGGGATTGAATTGGCCAAACATATCGTATTTCTGTAATTTCAAACAATCACTGACGTCTATTGAGCTGAATACAGTTAGTGCTGTTTTGTAAACAATAAATTCTTGCCGTGTCAAGTATGTTATTCCTTGTTTAATTATACCATTATTCCTTAGTAAGGGTTTAGGGTTTTAGGGTTTTAGAGTTAGGGTTAGGATTAGGGTTATGGTTATAAGTTATAGGGTTAAGGTTATGAGTGAGGTTATGGCAAAAATAATCATAACCCTAACCGTAATCCTAAAACTAACCCTAACTCTAAAACGCGAACCCTAACCCTAAAACCCTAAAGCTAAAACCAGTACAAACGCACGAACGATGTCATAAATAACAGTGACAAACGAAATATATACCGCTGATAGTTGTTGTTGACAACGGATACTTTTTGTTGACAAACAACGGCACTAATTTTATTCAAGGGAAAAGATCGCCTGACACCGTTGTTTACATTCCACGGCGTAATTTTTCCACCTCAATAGACGTCAGTGATTGGTCGAAATTACTGAAATACGAAAATTTTTTACATGTAATAACTTCGAATACAAACATTTTTATCTCTTCTATAACACAAAATATACAAGTATTCGAAGTTTGAAAGTGTTTCGGTACCAAAAACACTACATAAAACATAAATGAAAAATGTCCCCCTCGACCACCACATCACCTGGAAGGCCTGAGTGAAGAATAAAATTAGAAAAATCCGTCAAAACGGAGAGACAACAAAAAAAGCATAAACGGGTGGCATGCTTATTCTCAGTGTCCTCACACGCACACACACACACATATATATATGTAATTAAAAAAGTTTAAACGGTGAATTATTCCATTCAATGCCGTTCTATTAAAAACGTTTAGACATTTAGCTGGTATTTTTAGCTTAACGAGTTTTCTGGTGACAGCTTCATTGTCTGCTGCTTCAATAGAAATCTACAGATGCACAAAACGGAGAAAATGACACAAATATGGACGACTTGTTCAGAAATACTCCCGAGTGCAAAACGGTCCTCAAAAATAACTCCCAATTGTTTTCCCCCAAAATTTCTATGTTCTCGAAATCTACATATTCCGAGGTATATATGTAGAAAATTTCATTAAAAAATATCTATTTTCTTGAAAGTTAAGACGAATTGAAATGGACGCCTAAAACACTTTCCTCCAAAAGTTTTGTATATTCGGAATCAACACATATTCGTGGAAAATTTCATTAAAAAATATCCATTTTTCTGAAAGTTTTGATCATCCAGACTTGGGGTGGGGGCATGTCCATGATATAACACGTATTCGTAGAAATTTTCATTAAAAAATATCCATTTTTCTGAAAATTATGATCATCCAGACTCAAGGCGGGGTCAGAAATATGTACTTATACCTCTGTCTATCTAACTATCTGTCAGTCTATCTATCTATCTCTCTGTCTGTCTGTTATTTATCTGTCTGTCTGTCTTTCTATCTGTCTGTCTATCTATCTGTCTGTCTATCTATTTAACTGTCTGTCTGTCTCTTTCTCTCTCTCTCTCTCTCTCTATATATATATATATATATATATATATATATATATATGTATGTATATTCTGATACATATGCTCCTCTTCAGACTCTGTGTTATTCATTCACACTGTATACAGATGTACTAGTAGCTGTATATTTATGGGTGGATATACATTCACAGATACACACAGCTACCTCTACAACCATGTATACAAATACATAGATAGGTACACTACTACACATACCATATGCATATACACTCACACACAAACACATATACACACAGCAAACAACATGATTTTAATCAAGAAATCATTTTGAAATATGAAATAATTAAAAGCTTGTCAAACATATCAGAATCCTGGAAGAGAAATATGGCAGTAACAGAACCGCTCCTCAGTTTATATTCCAGCTTCTGAAGAAATCTTCTTCAGCTAGTAGCAGACTTGCATGATGTTTACAAACTTTATCCTATTTCAATATTTGTCTCTGGTCATAGACAGAGAAAGAAAATAAATGCCAGTTGTTGGTCAATCTTGGAAATTCATGAGATAATGTGTCTTTATCACTTATATGCTCATATTTGTGAGCATATAAGTGTATTTATAAACATATATACACATATGTTATCATCAACTTTGTCACTTTAAGCATTGCCTTTCCATGCTTGTAGTGGTCAGGTGGAGTTCATTGGGGTAGATTCTGTAGTTGGATTTTCTTCCTGTCACAAACTCTGATCTGCTTTCAAGGAAGGTAGTATTTCCCCACTGAGTAAACATATTCATCATCATCATCATAATCATCCTCAGCATCGTTTAATGTCTGTTTTCTATGCTGGCATGGATGGGATGGACAGCTTGACAGGAGCTGGCAGTCCAGGGGCTGAACCAGGTATCATATTGACTTTGTTTCCACAGTTGGATACCCTCTTTAAAGCCAACCACTTTACATAGAGTAGTGAGTGCTTTTTATGTGGCACTGGCACCAGCGCATTGTATGTGACACCAGAACCAGAGCTTTTTAAGTGGCACCATCATGAGGGATTTTCATGTAACACCAGCACCAATGCTCTCTATGTGGCACCAGCACAACTGCTTTTTACATAACACCAGCAGATCTTTTGTGGAAGCATGGTTTTAGAATATCAGTTCTGTTGTAAAGGATGAGTCCTCTTGAGTATAGCAATGTGCCATATATCTTTAGTCATCACTTTCATAAGTCTCAGTGCTTTGAGATTGGCTTCCAATATTCCTCCAACTTTCGCAACTTCCAGACCCTTTCAGTGATTGGAACTGTTTTACAATATTTTTTTTTTTTGGTAAAACACTGGAAATGAATAACATTGCAAGTGTGGGAGTGAAACTCAATTATAGCTGTTAAGCAATGTCAGAAAGTGTTACAAACATACACTCGCACAAACATATATGAATTCATATATATACTACATCCATGTATATATACATACATACATGTTTGAGTTCCTGATACAGAATGTAGCATCTGGTATCATGTCTGTTCCACAAATACGTCTAGTTTTACATAGCCTTTTGGGTGAAACTGTTGGACTGAAGCTCTGTCTATGATCAGTGTGTGTGTGTGTGTGTATATATATATATAAATATATATATATATATATATACAGAGAGAGAGAGAGAGAGAGAGAGAGAAAGAAAGAGAGAGAGATGTATTTATATTATTCATATATAAATATATATCTCTGTCTTTATCTCTCTCTCTCTTTATACACACACACACACACACACACATTAAACACACAAATACACAAACATTTGTGTGTGTGTTTCAGTCTGTCTGTTTGCATGTGCATGTGTGTATTTGCAAGTAAATTAAACAAACTAATAAACTCACAGAGAACTAATGAAGGAGTCTGTAAGTTTGTGTATCTGAATTTCCTCTCTTACTGGAAGGAACTATTTATGGCATGACATAAATCGTCTCTTTCTTCCTTTCCTTTGTTTTTGTGTGTAGTTTGATTACCTTCGTTCATTAGTCAGCCAACTATAATTACCAGACTTTGTTTACCTCTAACTTATAATAAACATTGCTACTTAGAGTCTGATTATCAATATTGAGTTTCTTGTTCGTTGATCAGCAGAACATGGGTGCGTTCGTATGAAATCCGATTATGACCTGGGCATCAAATTCTTTAGAAAACAACAACAGATAAGTGGGAATTAAACAAAGCTTAGTTAATTATATTGACTCTTGCTTATTAATAATTGTGTTTACTTTGGAATGAAGGAATGGTAAATGTAAATATTCTCGAGAAGTGTAGAACTGTTGCAAGGAAAAAGTACAGGTGGAAATTTATTTGGAATTTCCAACAGATATGATTGAAGTATATCAACGCTGAATAATTATAGTAATTATGATTTATTTAACTGACAATGAAGAAAGTGGCCTCGGGGGTAATTAGTTTAAAAACTGGACTGCTAGGTTATTAGTTCAAACCCTTCTTTATCTATTTATCCCTTCCTTTGCTGTTTCTATCACCTTCCTTTCCTATGCCTCTGGTAATATATTTGATAAATTGTGACCGCAGCAAACTTTAGAGTCTGTAATGCTGCTAACTTTGTTTGTATTCATCTTCATTCATATTAACATAGCTATTGTTAGCAAAGGCAATGCGTCTAAATTCAAAAACAATCACATTGTGATATCTCAATTCACTTGAATAACACTTAATTCTTTCTTCACATAATCCCCTCAAAATTGTAGATTTCTGTTGCTGCTAATAAAAGAGAAAATCATCCCTTTTGGCCAAGAATTGTTTTATATTGTAAGCAGCTTTCATTGCAAAACCTTGTAAAATATTCCTTTCAGAAATGATGAACTCAAGTCGTGTAGGATTGACAAATCTCTTTTGTTAGATTTCTTACATGTTGCCAATAGATTCTGAAAATCACTAGGCATCAGACAGAAGCAAACTGTTGTTTACCTTTCAGAAATTACATCTGATTGTCTATCTTTCTGTTTATATATATATATATATATATATATATATATATATATATATATCTCTTTACTTGTACATATAAAGAATGAAATATTTTAGGAAGGTGAGCAATGCTTCCATGCAGATGAGATCATTAAACAAACAGCAATCTTTTGCCGAAACGATTTTCTGTTATTGAGACACAGGATTCTTTCCATAGTTCTTCAGTGATCAGTCTTCTGTAAAAGCTTGTACTCGCTAGTTTCATTTTGGACATGTTAGCATATCCACCATCATTATCATTGTGATCCTTCATCGTCATCATCACCATCATCCCCATCATCCTCACGCTGACTGCACTCATTGACTTTGTCTTCATCTCATTATTACCACCATTCTCATCATCACCATCTTCATCATTCTCCCCATCTGCATCCTCCACTCATTGTCATCATCATCATCATCATCATCGTCAACACCTTTATTCTTTATCATTTTAATTACCATGTAATTTATTTGTGTAGGGTAATAGATGGCTGCAATTAATCTCCACCTGTATTAAGTTTAATAATCATTTGTGATCATGTGATCTTGAGATCAAGCTATTTGGATTTGAATTCCTTGGCAGAATTTGAACCCAGATCAGAATGCACAAAGCATTTCCCAATATTTCAACAACTCTGCCAATTCACCAGCCTAAACTAATAATGTATTTATCAACCTGAAACGGGAAACACTAAAGTTTGACCCTGGCAAGATTTGAACTCAGTTTGCTGAGAATCATTATTAATACTGCAAGGTGATTTATCTAGCACTCTAACAATTCTGCCAGTTTATCATTTCGGACAATATGGTCTGTTTAGTCACCGCAGTCCTTCTTAAAATGAGTTTCTTAAACAAAGTGATTGATAGACAGTTCTGTTTCTCCTCTGTGGAATTTCCCAAGCTTCTCTTGTATTAACTTAATCGATCAGCATTTATTCACAGAAGATTTGTGCTTTATCCTGGGAATGTGACCAAACATATGCTAATAAGCTCCACACTGTCCTGACTTCTTTCTCTTCAGCTGTACATCTTAGAAAATAATGGTTTATACATTTAGGGCGGTGAACTAGCAGAATCGTTAGCACGCCAGACGAAATGCTTAGTAGTATTTCATGTGTCGTTACATTCTGAATTCAAACTCCACTGAGGTCGACTTTGCCTTTCATCCTTTCGGGGTCGATTAAATAAGTGCCAGTTATACTCTGGGGTCAATGTAATCCACTTAACTTTGTCTGTTCTTGTGTGTCCCCTCTATGTTTAGCTCCTTGTTGGCAATAAAGAGATAAGTAATATTAGCACACCAGGCAAAATGCTTAGCGGTATTTCGTCTCGCCGAGTCTGCTCCTAAAGCTGTGTGAATGGTTGAGTAATTCACAGACATGCATACCTTCAATGTAGTTCTCAAAGAGATTCAGAGTGGCACCAAATGAGACATGGCTGGCTCTTTGATATACAGGTACTCCTCACTTTTGCTAGCTGAGTGGAGTGGAGCAACATGGAATAAAGTGTCTTGCTCAAGGACACAGCATGCAGCTGAGATCAAACTCACGACCTTATGATCATGGGCCAAATACACTAACCACTAAGCCACATGCCCATGCTGATGATAATAAGAATGGCGGTGGTGATGATGATGATGGTTGTGGTGGTGGTGGTGATGATGACAACAACAACATCCTATTCTTTTGAATGTCATTCTTGTGTTCTGTTGCTCTTTTAAGTTTAGTTTAAATATATATATATATTTGAATGTTTTCTCTTATGTTAAGGACCTAAGTGAAGCTGGAGGTGGAGGTGGTCGCTAAATTATAATAGCGTCACACCAACTTTGATATTCAACATTGTGTAGCTTTGGAAATCATTGTTGTTAGTTGAATTCCTGATTGGCTGACTTTATCTTTCACTAATCTAAGGTCAATAGGAGAATTTAGTCCTAGAAATATACAATGTTGAATTCAATACCATACACTCTATCACAGAAATAATGCTTTTGTGGCTAAAGTAACAAATTTATTATGTAAAACAGAATAATAAGTGAGATGTTCAGATTGTTACCTCTAATAGATTGTTACCTCTCTCTCTTCTCTCTTTCTCTTTCTATGTTTTCCTCTCTCTCTCTCTGTCCCTGCCTTTCTAAGTCTCCTTTTCTCCCCCTCTCTTTCTGTTTCTCCAAAAGTCACATTCTACAAACCAAATATTTGAATGGTTGCAGAATATGAGAATCAAATGTGAAATATTTGCAAAAATTAATGAGAAATCAGTTGGGTAAAACCTATGGGATATGCAACGTTTACTTGCTGATGTGATGGCCTTCATTAAATACCTTTAAACAAGCACAAAGTGCTTACTTGCTTCGAAAGGAAAGAAGAACTGTTGGTTTTTGTGTATTTGGCTTGAAATATTTTTGATGAGGAATCACATGTCAAAATAAGTTTTGTTTTATCTTGGGAGGGTCATTATGCTTCTAATAAACATATGCACTGATTCTATTTCATTATTTAACCAATTACAAAATAAATTGTTTTATTAAAAGCTTGGACAATTTGTTCATCACAGAGACCTTTCATTACTATTGACAACCACATGAATGACATAACCACTCTGCTCCAAGTCTAATGAACTTAGATGCTTCATTGAGCACACAGTTAATCAAACAATTGATTATTTATTAGATTAGATATTTAATTAGTTGACTAATAATAATAAAGAAGTGAAATGGGACGAGTATGTGTTTTTATTGGCATAATGACCCTCCAAAGATATCATAAAAGGGAAAGTGATTTAAAAGACAAAAGAACTGATTATTAATAACAGCAGCTGCTCGTGGATAACTGTAATATTAATAGACATGGGTGACAAGGAAAGATAAATGTCTTCTGCCATATTCTGACAGTATCAGGTGACCATGGTCCAAAGAAGGCCAAATAATATTAGGAAAGAAGTGCTGGAAAAAGTATGTCAATAATAGAGAGCAAATACAGTTCTGAGCTATGTAGAAGCCATCACATCATTGGCTGCTATGCCAACAACATAGCAATATGCACTGCTGCAACAGACTCGAAATTACTACTGTTCTATATTAATGTAATGTGACTGTATTTCTGAACTTGCTGTTGATAAATGTATTTCTTTTCATGTGTACAAAAACCAAATATTAATACAACATTGAGAACTCATAAAACTATAAAGAGATTATGTCGTAAATTAGAATCTTGTTATCGATAAGATGGAACTGAATAAGACAAGAGAAGTGTATTTTTGGCTTCATCATCTTGAATTTATAAGATATAAAGATAAACAAACAGACATAAGATATATGCATATATTCATACATACATGCACATATATATATGTATATAATTATATAGGAATATATATATATACATATATGTATGTATTTATATATATATATGTATATGTATATATATGTGTGTGTGTGCATGTGTGTGTGTGCATGTGTGTGTATGTATATATGTATGTATGTATATACAGCAATTCATGTGAACACTCGTTTCTCAATGAAGTTTTCAAAACAGTTGTTAGAAAAAGATAAAATAAAATTTCTTTAAAAAATGCTACATTTAAATCAAGCAGAAAAAAGTCAATTTAATTTAAGATAGAAGAGAAATATTAAGATTGCTGAAATACCTTGCAATAAATATCTGCAAATAACAGAATAAAAGAAGATTGTATGTAAATAATATGCAATATTTTTATCAGTGTATGTATTTACTTATAGCAGCTCAGGAAAAAAATAAAAAAATAAAATAAAACATTGATGCTACAGAATAATGAAAACAAACAAAATATAGAGTTGAAATTTTTATTTGTATGAAAGGGATGTCGAGTAAAAAGGAGAATATAAGTGACATCGCATAATGAAAATAATATTAAAAACCCCATAATTATATATGTGAAGTATGTACAGTAAATATGAACACTGTAAAGTGTGATCTATATTGAAATATATGTATTTGATGTTTGGGTTTTCAATAACAAATCTCTAGATTTCACATTTCTGTTTAAAATGAAGTTTATTCATCAAAATTATTTTTCATTTTCTATAAGCATGTTTTTCAGTGAAGTCTTTCAAGAATTTATATCCTTCTTTTCCTAGAGATTTCAATTTCAATATAAAGGCAAGTCATTCTAATGTATGACTGCAAACTCTTCAATTTGTTCATCTCCAAATGCAACATGGAGAGCACATGTCAACGAACCATATCCTTAAACACTTAATTTCATCACTTCTCTTCACCATGTTAGCTGTATCAATTTTATCAATTGAAAACTGAAATAAATTTAATATAAAACCAAAAGAAAATACACATGCATACATATACACACATATAATACTCATACATACATAAAATTTAAATCTGATAATCAACAAAGCGAACTTTAAAGTTATAATATTAATTAGATATTTACGATTCATTTTATCCTATGACATATTCAATAGAAATAAGTTAATTTCACTAACATTTTAATAGATGAGAATGACACAGATTTCAGAATACAAAAACCAGCAACGAAAAACACACTAATTTATAAGAGAAAATAAACAAGTCCAGTAAGGGCAGCAGAATGAATACAAAAATGTCATCTTTCATTTCTACATATTTTTATTGCTTCTTTTTATGACATGTGCAAATAAATTTCTGATTTTAAAAATATTTGATAATTTCAGATGTGTTATTTTAAATTCTGTACCTATTAGTCTCATATAAAATAGGACACTCATAAAATATTTGATATTAGTTTAAAAAACTATTACCTTTTGTTCGGTATATATTAGCGTCATATTATTGAATATGACCCACAGATATGTAAAACTTGGTAACATGTGCCATGTTATCTGGCATTCTCTCATATATATATACACATTCATTTATATACATACATACACACATACATAGATATATAAATGCATACATACATATGTACATACGTACATACATGCATACATACATAATTGATGAAGGAAACAGAAGATGAACTTAGTATCAATAAAGATTCATACTAAATCCATCTTCCATTTCTTTATCAAATATAAACTCAACTAACACTGGATTTCCTGACGTAGATCCAGTGAAAATTATACCGTTACTGTGGATGATAACATCAGGTAGCCCGAATGGTGAATGTGCTTTAATAAGCATACACACAGACATATATCCAAAGTCCAAGTAGTTAGATACATACATACATACATACATACATACATACATATATATATATTATACTCATTTATTGTGCTTTTAATTATTAATTTTTCTATATGTGATAGTGGATTTTCATCGATGAGTTCTTGAAAATTGGTTATTTTCCCTAAAACTATATATTTCATATATATATATATATATATATATATATATATATATATATATATATATACATATAATTGAGATTCAGTTGAATTAGGTACTTAAATTGAAGCACCAAGTCAGTGCAGTATTACCCATACAACACAAGTAAGATGAATAAAATCAAAATAAGCAACAGGATACCAAGAGGTGATGCAGTACGACAGTTTTAAGCAACTCCATTTAATTGAGCAATGCAATGATTACATCAAATTAAATATATATATAAACATATATATATATATATATGTATAAACATATATATATATACACACACATATATAAGTGTGTATATATGTAAGTGAATGTGCAAGTGCAACTGCGTGTCTTGTTTTGTCATCATATGATACTTGTAAAATGATTATCATTGTCATCATCATCATTTCACAACCAACTCTCATGTTGGCATTGCTTAGATGGTTCAACAGGATCATATATGTTAGAAGACAAGGGCATGCTCCAGTGTCAACTTTGGTTTGATTTCTACAACTGAATGCCCCTCATAAGGTCAACCATTTTACAGATTTGTACTGTGGTGTGACAGAGTTTTGTGGCATCACTCTGGTGTTGTAGTTAGTACACCCATACAACTCTACTGAAATGTCAGTAACAAAATATATATCTTCAGTGCTCAGAAATAAGCATAAAATTATACCAATTTAGTCAATCACATGTTTAGCTTTATACATGAAGAGCATAAACACAACAATAACATTTCCATTAAAAAAATATACATATAAAGAGACAGAGGACTGAAGGAAAAGGTTTTATATGACTGGTACTATCTGTACTGAATAAGTTAAATGTTCTTCATTGTCTATTCAGTTGCATGATATATGATAAATAGCTGGCAAGTTTATCACTTTCTGAACTGACAAACTTGTTAATTAACTCACATTGTTAATGTTTGATGTGTTTATTACTCACAAGGTAGAAATTAAAAGTTATGATCATCTTCTAGAAGGAAAGAATATATGTATGTATTTGTGAGAATTGGTTTCAGTACAAATACCAATAAATATTGGTAAATACTGCTAATTCTGAAGAATTTTGATGCATTCCTTTGTGAAAATAAGCTTTTACTTCGAAAACTCACATAAAGATGACTCTGGCATCTTAAGGAAATGTGATAAAAGTCTTTTTAGTAGAAAACGGTCTGTTATTAAGGTTGGAATTTACAACTATATACATAAATACATATGTACACATGCAAATTTAACTGGCAATAACGCTATATTCATATATACATAAATATGGATGTGGACAAATACGTTTAAAGAAGGTGATTATAGATGTAAATATATACATTTACACATAGAGACAATTGCATAAATAGACAGAAAGAAGATAAATATCCAGATATAGATATGCACATACATACATACATTTAGATATATGCATATAAGTGAAATGAAATTGTTGTACATATTTATAGGGCCATTGACATAGTTTTACTTATTTGTGTTGTTGTTTTTGTCTCCTATCAACTAAGACAATCTCTGATCACTAAAAGTGGGTTTGATAAAAGCGCCATTAAACATATATGAAAATATTGTGGTTTATAGAAAGTCACTCACTCACACACACACACACACACACACACACACACACAGATACACGTACACACACACAAACTGAAGCATACAGTTGCACTTAACACGTTGTTAAATTTATATGTGTCATAGGTACAAGTCAGTAACCCGGACAGGCTTGCAGGAACAAATGTGTTTTGCCAGTTGGGAATAGGCTTCAGCGTAGAATCTTCTAAGCTATGGCAATGATTGACAACTGGATCTAGGAACAATGCAGAAAACGGAGAAAAGGAGGGGGAAAGGGAAGAAAAGGAGGAGATGATGATGATGGTGTTGGTTATGGTGGTAAGGACAATGACAGTAACAACGATGATGATGATGTTGATGATGGCAATGATGGTGATGGTGACAAAGAAGATGCCGGTGATGATGATGATGACATAGATAATATGAATGAATGATGATGACAATAACAATGATGCCAATGACAACATCGATGATGATGAGGAGGAGGAGGAGGAAGGAGATTTCTTGATAATTTCTATCTTTAACACATGACTATAAACTTGAAGAAAAGAGATATAAGATGAGCCACCAAGGATATCTCACAGTAAACCCATGATGGAGCCTCTACATGTTCAGTCAGTCCTCTAGAAATAGTTACAAAATATCCCTAAATTGCACCTCACCACGATTGTGCTCTTTGTATAAAGGAAAACTGATGTGATTGGTCAGGATTTAGGGTATGCCCTTAATCTTTAATCTTGATCAGAGATAGCAAGCGATTCAATAGGGTTCATATCTAGTCATTATACATGGTGAATTAGCAGATGCAATAGGGCAGCATGCAGATAAAATGTCTTTCTGGATTTATTCTAGGACTTGGCATTCTGAGTTCAGTCCCTACCATCATCAACATCTTGTTCTTCATTAGACTTTTGTTTATTTTATCCTTAATAAAGTACCAGCCTGGCTTAATGGACAAGTAGAATAATTATCAACATCATTGCCACTGGCCATCACTATCATCATCATCATCATCATCATCATCATCATCACCACCACCATCACCACCACCACCACCACCACCACCACCACCACCACCACCACCACCACCACCATCATCATCATCATCATCATCATCACCATTTAATGCTGGCATAGGTTGGACTGTTTCACAGGAGCTGACAAGCTGGAGGGCTGCACCAGGCTCTATTTGTCTGCTTTGGTATGTTTCCTATGGCTGAATGCCCTTCCTAATGCCATCCACTTTACAGAGTATTCCGGGAGGCCTTTTATATGGAACCAACAACAGTGATTTTTACGTGATTCCCATATGGGTGGTTTATACCTGACACTGGCATGGATGATATATGTGTGGCACCAACAACCATAACGAAATAGTGTCCTAGATATACAAGACAGGATGGTCCTGCTTGGATTGCTTTGTCAATTGATCAGCTGAAGCAAAGCTGACTGAGTGCTAACTACCAACACCAACAACGCCAACATGACACAGTAATATGTAAAGGAAAATCAAATGAGAATTTCAAGAAAATGAGAGGAAAGAAGAAAAAGAAAAGAAAAGAAATTAAACAAAGAAGATATGGAGAAAAATAAATAAATAGTAAACGGGTTTTTGTTTTAGTTGTGTTGCCAATAGGTTGGTCCGTATTGAAGAGTTGCTGTTTATCTTGATAGCAGCAGAGTAGTAAAATGTCAAGAAGTAACATCAAAATAAACATCTCGCAGACTAAATTGACAGAAAGTATCTGACGCAGATTCTAATAGCAGATATTGGTTTTATCACTGGTTACTAATGTTCAGACCATCGACAACTATAAATTTAAAGTTAAATTTATAGCTGTTAAACGTCTGCACATCTCCTTTTATACTTTTACTAATTAAGAGTCAGGAAATAGCAGACCAGAAAAAAATAAAAAATAAAAGATAAATAAAATTAAAAAATAAAAGATAAATAAAATATAAAAGCAAATAATAGTAAAAACAAATTTAGATGACTACTAAATAAAATCAAAATAAAACACTGTAAATATATTAGTACAGGAATGGGAAGAAAAAAAAATAGTGTATAATTAGAAATTATGTTATAAATTAAATTTGCTGTGTGACAGACTAACAGAAATTTCTTGTTGATGTCTAACTTTGAAAGGTGAAACGAGAATTCTATAGAGCATATTGTAAGAAGATATCACATAACACAGATATTTTATATACAGCCTCTGAATATTTAACTATTTCTTTCCTATTACGGTTATTTTTTTTTTCTAATATATTTACTTTTTTATTGAAATCATTATCCTAATTAACTTAATCTAATGATGACTTAATGAATAATTATTTGTAAAGTACCAGAGAGCACATGTCTCCACAAGTAAAGATTCTGATTTGTTGAAGTTGTTTCGTTCTAAAGCTCTGCAATTATTACTCTTAGAAGATGCATAAAAGTCACAACCTTCCATTTACTCTTTTTTGTATAATTGCAGAACATTTACGTCAAGAAATAGAAATCTTATAAATAATTATGGTATCAGTAATTGCTACAGAGAAATTTAAATAACACTGATAATGTATGAAGAAGTAAAGAAAAAAAATGTTGCACACACCCCTAAAGTATTGTAGCAATTAGCAAATATCTTACCTAAATTGAGACTGTCTGGTATAGATTACAATGGAACATTTGAGAATATTATCAGATTAATAAAAATAAATAAATGAATATTAGCTTAAATTAAAACTATTCATTGTCTGCATAACTAGGAATTATATTTTTGTTTTTATTAAGAAAAAAGTTAACTACATCACAAACGAATCAGTGAATTATTAAATATATGGGACACGGTGGCTGAAGTGTTGAAGAGCTGACTGAAGGGGAAGACGCATGGTTAACAATGCATGAAATATTGGCTTCGAATTTTGGCACAAGGCCAGCAATTTTTGGGGGAAGGGAGTAAGTAAGTCAATTACATCAACCCTACTAGTCAGCTGGTATTTATTTTGACTCTGAGAGGATGAAAGGGGAAGTGAACCGTGGCAGCATTTGACTCAGAATGTATAAAGATGGATAAAATGTTACTAAGCATTTTGTCTGGCATGCTAAAGATTCTACCAGCTTCCCACCGAACAAAGTATTGGTGTAATCAAAACAAAAGTGTTTTAGTAAACAAAACTGATTGGGCTGTAGGCA
>NC_142940.1:3488710-3516210 GCF_046866305.1 Octopus bimaculoides
ATTGTGAACTTGGATCCTAATAGCTTATCTAATGGAGAACTCACACAATGTGCCTATTAGTTTAGATCACCAGTGGCATAAACCCTTCCTGTTCTACATATATATATATATATATATATATGTATGTATATATATATATATATATATATATATATATATATATATATATATATATATATATATATATATATATATATATATATATATATATATATATATATATATATAAATATATATATACATATACATAAACACACACAGAGGCACATACATTTATATATATACATATATATACACACACACACTTATATGTTTATACACTGTATATTTCTTATTTCTTAAAGCATTCTTAATAAGTATTTCAAGAATAAATAATCATAGGTTCACTTATTGATAAACAACCAAAGACCTTACCTTTGCATTTATTTAACCTTCTACAATCCACCATTGTTATTCTCTATTTTTCTTGGTCACCTCTTTATTTGCTTTTTATTTGTTTCATTCTTATATTTATGTTTGTACAGTTATTTACTTCATTCTGCAGCAAATGTCTAAAAAAAATCTGTGGCTCCTTCACACACACACACACACACACACACACACACACACACACACACACGTATATATGTGTATGTATATATATACCTATATATATATATATATATATATATATTCACTCACACACATATATATAATTAGATAGATATGTATATTGGTGTATGTATATATTATGTACATATGCATATAAATATAAATAAAAATATATATGTATATTTGTATATGTATATATGCATATGTATACGCATACATACACTCGTGTATGTTTATGTGCATGCATGTATATGTTTGTGTGTATGTGTTTGTGTTTGTGTGTGTGTGTGTGTGTGTGTGTGTGTGTGTGTGTGTGTGTGTGTGTGTGTGTGTGTGTGTGTGTTTTGGAACAAATTCCATTCACGTCACAAGTCGAATGAGAATTTTCTCCCTGAATGGTGAAGTAATATCTAGAAATTCTTTGATGAATCAAGTTGTCTGGAAAACATTTTGGAAAAGTTCTATTCTGCATCAACTGGTTGATAGTAGAAGAGATTCAGGAAACTTTTATTTTATTTTATTTCATTTTTTTTTACCATTTTGAAAGTATTTCTATCAAAAAATAGGAAGTAAAAGCCAACTAATATTTTCTGTTATTTTTATTTTCCATAGATTTATTTTATTTTTCTGCCAAAGTAAGAAGTTCTGTGTAGAATTGGTGAAGTTTAAATTACAAAAAACACAAAAATGATAACTAAGAAATTCATTTCTGACCAGTATTCATTTACTGGTTTTAGTCTTTGGACTGTGGCCATGCTGGGGCTTTGGCATCTCTTAGAAGCAGAAAATGAAATAAAAATTAAAAAATAACTTTACATTCATTTTTCTCCTGTTTTATTTTTCTCTTATAATATTGCAACTGTCCAGTTTTACTTTCAGTAATTTTTGTAGTGACTGTTCTTATCGTCGTCATTGTCATCATCTTCATTGTCGTTATAATCAAATTCATTGTTGTTATCATCATCATCATTGCATTTGTCGTTGTTGTCATCATCGGAGATGTCATCATGTGCATTGCTATCACCCTTATTCCTCCTCCTCATACTCCATCTCACCATCGTTATTATCATTGTAACCATATTGCTGTCATCACCATTGCTGTTGTCATTGTCTTCATTATCGGAGTTTTTTTTTTTTGTCATGTTCTCATCATCCGCATCATCATCGCAAACCACATCACATCCCCTTCCTTTTCCTACTTTTTGTACTCCTCATCATTGTCATTGTTGTGGTCATCTTGCACATTGTTCAAGTCTTACAAGTCTTAAGTCAGCCTGAGGCTATAGTAGAAGTGCCACACAGAGGAACTGAAACCATGTGGTTGGAAAGCAAACTTTTTATCATACAGCTGAGTCTGTACCTAAGTTTCAGCAGATGTCTTCAACATGTCCATATTCTGGCTTCTTACAACTATCTGTTATGCAGTCTATATATTTCCTTTCCGTACAGTGATGTTTCCTGCTTACACCATCTGACACCCTTTTCATTCTCAACTATTTTCTCAGTTAATTGAAACCTCACCAGTTTATCTCCAGCATATAGAAATCCATTTATCTCATTCATCGTATACATACATACATGTATATGTAAGTGTGTTTGTATGAGTGTATGTTGTATTTACATGTATATATATATATATATATATATATATATATATATATATATATATAGATATATATATATACATATATATACTTATATATGTATGTAAGTGTGGGCGAGTGTATATGTATGTATGTATATATATATATATGAGTGTGTGTGTGTGTGTGTATATATATATATATATATATATATATATATATATATATATATATATATATATATGTATGTATACATATGTATATATCTATGTATATATCCTTCTTATTCAAGTTTCCTTCACATGCATCACAACACTTCCTTTGTACACCTCATACATTTTCTCTGTTTTGTATGATAGAAATGTTCCTATATCGTCAATATAAATAGCATGACACTGAACTTCTCTTGCCTCCACCTTTAAACCTTAAATAACACTAAACATTGCAAAGTTATATAAATCTTCATGGTTATACATTGCAATACTCAGATTTACAAGAGGTAATCAGTAATTATTGATGCACTACAAAACAATAAATATTATAGAATTGGTGAAGTAGATTCTCAATAGTCATGAGATATTCTTTATTAATTCCTCATTGAATTGTAA
Source organism: Octopus bimaculoides (assembly GCF_046866305.1). NCBI lineage: Eukaryota > Metazoa > Mollusca > Cephalopoda > Octopoda > Octopodidae > Octopus > Octopus bimaculoides. The sequence continues at coordinate 3,491,493 of NC_142940.1, forward strand.
ATGAAAGCAGGTTATAAGTTTTAAATCTCAAAATCTTAGTTTCCTTCTACCAAATCCACTCACAAGACTACAGTTGTAGTAAAAGCCAGTTGCCCAAATTGCCGTGCAGTGGGATGGAATCTGGAACTATGTGGCCGAGAAGCAAACTTTTTACAGGCATCCCTGTGTCTATGTCTCTTGTCTACAAGTCATTTCTCTCTTCTCTGTGCTATCTTGAACACCCTTGAACAGAGGTGGTGGGCACGGCTATTTTTCTTCTGACAAAGCAATAAAATAAAATTAGTAATGTCCATGCTGTTAGTAGCCAGCAGTAAATATAAACGGAAATCTAATGCTTCCACATCATTTCAGTTTTATTTTTGTCATTATTATTATAGTTTAAGTGTAGGTAACTGCTCTATCATCTTGCTAATACCTAGATAAGTATTAGGAAACAAGCACCAACCAGATTATTTCCATTTGACAAGAAGCAGCAATTTAGATATCACAAGATTGATATATTTTAGCATAATATACTGAAATGTCTATCTGCAAAATTTCTAAATATAACCCAAGAGATGATCTTGTCTGAAGCACTGTAATTAGGAAATCAATAGGTATTCGGCCATATTTTGATCACTAGAGTAATTCTAGTTCTAAAAGAGCTTTAAAAATGGAAGATTTTAGTGCTCTTTTACAAATAAAACATAACAAAAGCAAAATCACATAATTCATATTATTATTCTTGCATATTTCGGCAGATTTCTCTGAGAATTAAAATTTAGTTCTAAAAGAAAATTGTGTAAATAAAATGAAACTTCTGTCTTGAGGAAAGCGAAAACTCTTGATTAATATCTTCAAGTATTTTTCGAAAGAATAATATATAAATTGAATAATTCAAGTAGATAGATAAAAAAAAATCATAGTATTACTAAGAGAATTGGAAACAGGAAGCTATTCTTCAAAACATTCCAAAGATATATTTCAACAAAATTACAGTACTATACCAAATGAATGCAGGTTTACATAATTTATTATTTATATATTAAAATAAGATGAGCATTTTAAAGCAAATTTAAGAATAATGACAGAACATTTGATGAGAGAGTCACTCCATATCGAGTGTAGAGTCAAAATTATTGCTAAGTTCAGGTTAACTTGTACTCTAAGTTTTGAGTCTTGGATTATTCAAACATTGCAATTTATCATTCGTGGTTTCATGTTTAGAGGAAAGTAAGCACTTCCTAAATGTGGTAATCAAATTATCACAATCTACTTATGGTTTTTTGATACCATTCAAAGATTCATCTCTTAACGTGGAATGGTAACTTCCTCAGCCACAAGATGTCTATATCTGTGCAGTATCGTCAATTACTCTATTCTTATCAATGTTAACTAAGACCATTTGATCCAAAAGTAATAGAAAGTTTTGAAGTATCTCAACCCCCAGTAGCATCATCACCACTAGGGTTAGGGTTAAGTAGATGTGATTGAGTGAAATCAGGATGAAGAAAGTATGGGTATGATTCTGGGAGGAAGATGGGGTAAAACAATTGGCGATGTTGACTTAACCCTATCCCACCAAGAGAAATATTGCTGGTAAAATCTTCACTAGTAAAACATACAGATCTTTTAGTTTTAAAAAAACAGGATACAACAATATTACAAATATAAACAAAGCATAGTTTTATACTTGGATGCAACACCTTTTAATTGTTGTAAGCTAACAATAAAAGTTGTAGGTGGTCTCTCAATGTGCAAGAAATAGCTGTGGAATATCTCATGAACTACAACCTAATGTCTATAAAAAGAACATATTGGATAATGTCCAGGGTTCATAACACCTGAAAAGAAAACACTGGATTCTTGTAACTGGAATAACTTTGATCATATGTGTACTCGATCAGGACTAGCATCTGGCTTATTCAAACAAGAACAACAAGAACAACATCAACATTATCATCAACAACAACAGCTAAACTGCTAACCCTTGAATGCCAAAATTGTTAGGTTGGTTCCAAAAGACTGAAGTTTGGCAAACACAGAGCAGAATAAAATTTGCCTAAGTTCTAATCAGTCAATTGGTTACCGCTGTTGAAGATATCTGCTTGATTAGAGATGGCTGCAGTTTCTCGACAACAACAACAACAATGATACCAAGAATATTGATTACTATTAATTTCAGTATGGCAGCAAAAATGACTAAGACACCAGAAAGCTCATAATAGCTACTTATTCATTCACATACAAAATCCTATTAATATTGTAGCCGTGTGGTTAACAAATTGACTTCTCAGCAACATGGTTTCAGGTACATCCTTCAACATTGTATATTCAGCAAATGTTTTTCAAGGGAAATTTGGTGATCAGAAACTACATGGAATCTTGTAGAAGGGATAATTCTAGTCCTTGAGAGTTAGACTTATTCCATTGTTGGGTTCCACCCATCAATATACAGATTACTCTCTCAAATCTAATGCTTGTTTAGTCACATTGTTTGGAATTAACCATGTATTTTCTCATAAATTGAAAAATTTCAATGTGGTTGTTTACATTTATAATGAGAGAGTAAGGTAGCTGTGAGAGGTCAGATCTGACCAGTTTGAACCTAAAATGTGTGGGTAGAATATTTGGACCAGATATGGTGGTTTTAAATGCTAATGGATTGAAATGCTACGGACTGATCATTTCGTGCTTTCTCCTAGAGTTACATAGATGTGATTGAGTGAAATCAGGATTAAGAATGTACAGGTGTGATTCTAGGAGGAAGACGGGGTAAAACAATTGGTGGTGTTGACTCAAAATTCCAGATATATTGGTTGCAAAAGAGTCAACAACATTTAGGGATGTTTAACTTACCCTAAGGAATTATATTTTTTCTCCACAGAGAGGATCTCTTCTTTGTGGTGAACATGTGAAATGGATTGCAGAGATAGTTATATTGAAGATTCAAAGTGGAACTAAATGTGACAAGGCTGACCCTTTGAATTACAGGTACTTCTCATTTTTGCTATCTGAGTGGAGATGAACAGCATGAAATAAAATATGTTGCTCAAGGACAAAACGTGCCGCGGGGAACCGAACTCTCGACCTTACGATCGTGAGTTGAGTACCCTAACCACTGAGCCACGCGCCTCCCCTGCTGACTCTTGAATACATCTGTTCGATATGTTGGTATAACTTATTCAGTCATGGTTTGTAGTTTTTAATAAACATAATTTCATTATTTGTCCGTATTTGATCCGTGTTTTGATTAGAACAAAGCTAAAAACGGGGGTAACTGGGAACTCAGGTGAATTATTTGTTGCACATGAGTATAAATTTGTACTTGTTTGCATCTTTCTAATATTTGAATCAGATATTTTCTCTCTCTCACTCTCTGTCTCTCTCTTCATATATATAAACGTGTGTGTGTACGTTGACTGTGCATATGTAGATCTAAAAATATACGTGTATATATATATGTATATATATATATATATATATATATATATATATATATATATATGTGTGTGTGTGTGTGTGTGTGTGTGTGTGTGTATGTATAAATATATACATATATATAAGTGTATTTGTGTGTGTGCTTGCCTCTGTGCGTATTTACATGTTATATCTGAAAAGAGAATACACAATGTAGAAGAAATATTGTGAACAAATATTTTGTTATGTATTTCGGATTATTTTACTGACTGTTTTTTTCTTTTCTTTCCTTTTTCAAATGAGTGATTGTAGAAGAAATCGTATAACAATTTATTATGATAAAGCATGAAATGATTTATAATATAAAGATATTTAAAAGACATTTCCAGGATCTCATAGAATTTAATTTCATACTGAGTGCAAGTTGAAGACATGTTATATTGGAATATAACTGAAAGCTAAATGTAAAGTTTAATAACATAAAAATACACCAGAAGAGAACAAAATTATTTTTGCTTGATATAACAATAAATCAGATCAGAAATATATAATTTACCTCATGGTGGTTTTACAAATAAAATTACACATGACAAAGTATATTGAGCAATTTTGTACTGCATGTGAAAAACAGAGACAAATTAATATTTACTACATTCACAAAAGTAACATAATAGTGGGTCAGCATTTTTTATAAACCCCGATTTCAAATATATTTAATATAAAGGAATGCAACAGAAATGTAACACATAGTTTACCCTTATAAAATTTACATGATTGAAAGAGCAGATGTTACTTGTTGATTTAGTGTCTGTTTGGGAGTCCTCCTTTTTTTGTGATGCTTTGTTTGTGTTAGAAGAACTCTGGCCTGCACATTTAACTGCCATTCTTCAGATAGTTGACAAGGAGCCCTTTTTCCCATATCATTTCCCCAGAACATAAAGATTTTTGATGATATTAAATTAAGAAAGGATTCAAGCATATAATTACTTACATACGTATTATACTATCTGCTGAATCCCAGAAAATGTATGCCAAAATATTGCTTGTTTCTCACATGGGTTGTCACCAAATGATTCATTTTAAAATGTGAAACCCTCTCCTGCGTAAATTTATTAACATAAATTCATGAAACAATTTACAAGAGAAACTCTTGAAAACTTAAGTTACAGTTGAATTGACAATATGTTGAATAACATAACCCATACACCCTAATAATATAACTACACTGCAATTCATCTCGAAAATCCAACACGTGTAGGGTGTATGCGCCTTGTGATGAGAAAGCTATTGTATCCTAAAACAAACGTCGTCGTTATACACAAATGCTATATATGTATAATTGAGAGCAAGTTCAAGCAAAGATGCCACACGAATCCGGCCATTACAACTACTGTCCCAGAAAGCACTTTCTCTTCATTCCTTCTACTTCCGCTTACTTTAGAAATGTTACCATACGTGATTGTTGGCTATTTTACCCCCTCTTCTTCCTGGACTTTACTGCTTTTCCTGTTTCCGAAGAAGAGCTATCCTCGAAACGTAAAACTACCACTCTTTTCTTTCTCTCAGCGTCTTATTAATACCCTGTTTGTTACTTTTTTGTCTTTTTTCTCTGTGTCTTTTTGAACTGACTTTCTCTCCCCCCCTCTCTCTCTCTTTATATATATATATATATATATATATATATATAGGCTGAAATCTAAGGAAAAAACCAGATGAGAAAGAGGAGATAGTCAGATACATTGTAATGAAGGTGAACACGTACATGTTACAGTGACGTTAACAGACTGTGCAGAGAAGTAATAGTCTGAGGAAGCGGGTGTATTTGTGTGTCTCGTTGCACATTTGTGCACGCAATTATGCGTAAATGGGCGTGAGATTAATGGTGAAGTTTTGCTATCGTTGAGAGAAATAAACAATACAAGCGCAGAGTACAGTTGTCAAGGTTGGTAGTGATTTCGCGGGGCGGGGAGACAGTTTGTGTATATGTGTGTGTATAGATGTGAAGGTGGGTGTACGTTCTCGTAAGGTTTTGTTTATGTGTACAAAGTCGAATCTAAGTCTAAGTTAATATGTGTGTATTTGTTTTTATACGTGGGCAGAAAGTAGACATGTGTGGCTATGTATGTCTGAGCGAGAGGCTGTAAGATGGCATGTGTGTATTGATGTGCTGGTGTACATAGTGGAGTTAAGGGGATAAGAAGGTGAAAGAGATGAAGACCTGGAAATATAGAAATAAATATTGTTTCTAAAATTTGGCAAAATGCCAGCAATTTTGACGGAAAGAAGTACATCGACCCCAGTGCTCAACTGGTACTTGTTTCATCGACCCCGAAAGAATGAAAGGCGAAGTCAACTACGGTGGGATTTGAACTCAAAGCATAAAAAGCGGGAAATATAGAATTAAATAATCCTCTCTACTATCGGCAGAAAGCCAGGAAATTGGTGGGAGGGAGTTAGTCGATTTCCTCGATCCCGTAAGAAGGAAAGGCAATGTAGACTTCGGCGGAAATTGAACTCAGAATGTAAATAGCACAGGAGTGGCTGTGTGGTAAGTAGCTTGCTTACCAACCACATGACTCAGGGTTCAGTCCCACTGCGTGGCACATTGGGCAAATGTCTTCTACTATAGCCTCGGGCCGACCAAAGCCTTGTGAGTGGATTTGGTAGACGGAAACTGAAAGAAGCCCGTCGTATATATACATATATATATATATATATATGTATAAATATATATATATATAATGTGTGTGTGTCTGTGTTTGTTCCCACCACCGTCGCTTGACAACCGATGTTGGTGTGTTCACGTCCCCGTCTTTTAGCAATTTGTCAAAAAGAGACCGATAAAATAAGTACTAGGCTTATAAAGAATAAGTCCCGGGGTCGATTTGTTCGACTAAATGCGGTGCTCTAGCATGACCGCAGCCGGACGACCGAAACAAGTAAAAGAGTACAAGAGTAAAGAGCAGGAAATATAGAGTTAAATAATGGCTTCAAATTTTGGCACAAGGCCCGCAAAATTGGAAGAAGGACAAGTCGATAACTTCGAGTCCGGTCTCAACTGGTATTTATTTCATCGACCCCAAAAGAATGAAATGCAAAGTCGACGTGTGCGGGATTTGAACTCGGAACGTAAACAGCAGGCAATATAGAACTAAATAATGACAAGATATTTAATACGGTGCTGCACTATTTCAACCACTGCTCCACCTTAATACAAGCGCAGTAATGACTAGATTATCATCCATACCAGATGCTACATATGTATTATATATATGTCTTTTAAAACAGAGTCCCATTGGAAGTGATACTTTATATGCAACAATGATCTAATTTGTTACAAACATTTTTATATCAGGGGAATGCGCAAAATTTGACTTCTCTAATTGTCCATGAAACAAACATTTCCGAACAGTTGCCTTGCCTCGTTGAATTCCCAGGAGCGACAACAAGTAAATGACTCCATTAATTCATTAAGGTGTATCTGTTGGCTCCCTAAAGAGAATTTTATGAGGAAGTCATAAGCCATTTCGATAATATTTTGAATTTATTTAATAACCTAAAAAGCTTTTTACTTAGCAGAACAACGAAAGCGGGGCGGGGATGGTGTCAAAGAGACGAGATAAGCACACACGCACACACACGCACACACACACACACACACACGCACACACACACACACACACACACACACACACACACACACACATACATACACACACACACACACACACACACACACACACACACACACACACACACACACACACACACACACACACACACACACACACAAATAAACACAATCTCTGTATTGATGAGTTACTTCAGTAAAATAGATATTATATTAAAAATAAAACAACAATTTCTTAATGAAATTTCAAGTTATTTATTACAAGTATCCATAAGTAGATTGAAATTATTTCTGATAAAATTCACATTAATATTTCTTGAATGCTGTTATATAGCAACAGAGAAGAAATAAGCTTCTAATTTCGAAATGCTAAGAAGGAAATCAATGCAAAAGGATCAAATATGATATCCTATATTTAATTGATATATGTATTGTAAACACTGCTAGAGGCAATATCTCTATATATTCTTCTTCTTTTACCCTTTCTCTCTCTCTGATCTCCCCCACTTGTACACACATACATACATATATATATATATATATATATATATATATATATATATATATATATATATATATATATATATATATATATATATATATATATAGATATATATATATATATATATATATATATATATATATATATGTGTGTGTGTGTGTGTGTGTGTGTGTGCACACTCTTTCTTCCTCTTGGAAATCCTTGATGCAAAACAATTTGCTATTCAATATCCCTATGGGTAAACAATCTTTGAATGTTTGTACATCTTAAACAAATTATCAAAGCTCTAATCGTCAAACAATAATCCAATCAATACAAGCTATGTAAATTTACCAGACACATCTAAACATTTACTTGTGTAAAACGGATATCAACTACATGTGTGTGCAGAATATGCTATGGTTTAGATGTATAATGCATAACATATGTAATAGTGTATCGGGTTCCACTAGCCGATCGTGCTGGCTAAGAAATTCTTTAAAAGACAAGTAAGGTAATAACATTGTTGTAAAGATTCTGGTATTTAGAAAAAAATATATATTATCGATGTAAAGAGATTTTTCGAAAGAATGAAAATAATATAAAGAATAAACAAGCTAGTAGCAATATTTCTAAAATTTCAAAAATAATGATTTGTTGTTCTGTAATCAGTATACATATTTGTAAGGATAGAACATAGTGGAACAGACCTCAAAGTATTACTGGTATCTAGTTTATTAATACTGTATAAGTGAGAGATATAATTCAATCTCGGTGGATCTGATTTTTAAGACTGTGAACAAGGAAGTCGAATATTTCTAATTATTAATTATAAGTGATGGAAGCAGTAATGAATACCAAAATTTAGTGTTTCTATTGAACTTAACATGAATACTTTGTTGGAACACTGAATCTTGCATTATTAGCCTTGAGTGATCCTCTCATAAAGGCGTTTGATGGATTAAATCACAAACATAGATCGTAGCAGGGGGCGACCATGACAAAGTACTTTCATCTACTACGATCTATCTGTGTGATTTTATGCACAAAGTGCCTTTATGAGGGGATCTCTCAAGGCTGATAGTGTAGGATTCAGTATTCTAACAAGGCAGTCATGTTAAGCTGGATAAAAATATTGCTAATTCTTTGATATAACTATAGAGAATACTGCATATTGTTTTCATTTTTCATAAGGAAGTCTGGGCAGGTCTAACGCCTATGTCTTGTGCCGACTCTGCTTCAGTTCAGTTTAGTTATTTCTCTTCTCTTGAGCTCGTCGGGCAACAATTTGACGCAATCGGTTTTTGTTGACTGTAGTTTTTTCTGCATCTCTCCAAATGATATAACTCTCTGTCACATCTAATATGAATGTTCTGTGCTATTTAGTTTAGTTTCTTCCCTTTTTCCCATTCAGTGGTGTCTATTTGAAATCTATTTTAACAATAGCGTTGTTCTGGTAACCAGAATATATGACCCTCTATAATTAATGTTCGTTCTGCGATGATTTTGTTAAGTAGTCTTGTGACATCTCTCTTTAGAATGCTTTTATTGGTAATGTGGATTGCTTGCGCATAGTAGTTAGTGTGGTTGTGATGTTGGTGTTGTTGGTGGTAATAGTAGTGTTGCTGTAGCTGTTGCTGAAGATGTTAGAGATGTGTTTGTGTGTATGTGTTGTGTATGTATGTGCGTGCGTGTGTAGAATTAAGTAAAATACAATGTTAGTATGGCGAGTACACGTTGGCACATTTATAACACTAACAGTAACAGCAAGTTAGCTGTCTGCATTAGAGGTTCAGACATTGTTGAAGTCACCTTTGCCTTTCAACCCTAGGTTATCAACCAATAAATTATCCATGTGTTAATAGTATTGCATATTATTCTCTCACTTTTGTCTCTCTCGCCTGTATAAAGGAATTGGTTGTGCTCAGACACACTAAAAAATGTGTTCCATCTGGCTATAAAAATAACCATGATACTCCACATATCGCTGTCGCGATATATGGAGTATCATGTTTGTTTCAGAGGTCGAAGGCTGAAGGTGTGAAGAAAGAAAGGAAGGAATAGCAACAGGACAGTTTGATGCAGAACCAGACGACGATTTAAACTCTTATAACGGAAATATCATTTGTTTAAGTAAAGTAATACTATATATATATATATATATATATATATATATATATATATATGCATGTGTGTGTGTGTGTGTGTGTGTGTGTGTGTGTGTGTGTGTGTGTGTGTGTGTGTGTATTGGTGAAGAATAATAAAACATGTAAAATATATGAAATACAACCGTAGTTCATTATCAGAATAGACGCCCATGAAGTAAATATGTATCTATGTACACATCTATGTGGATAAAAATACAGAAACAAAACATGCATATGTTTATAGGCAAAAGCATAGATATTGTGTTGCTATAAAATCTGCATGTGTGTTGGTGTGCAAATCTGAGTGCATGTGTTGGTGTTGGCAATATAAAATTATCAGCTTCTCATAAAATACTAATGTTTGTAGGTTGAGTTTTGTGCAAATTTATCGATCTACTTTTGTATTGTTTGTTTAATATTTCTTTTTGTCTTTTTGTTATCCCGGGTACAAAGGCAAACAAACGATAAGGAAAATATATCAATAACTTATAACTTGATCATACTAACAATGTTACCACTAGTTAAAAATCTATTATATTTTGCACTTGGAAAAGAGAATTTCTGGTTAATTTCCTATGAAATAATTATTACTTTCCATTATTCAAGGTATATACAGTAAATTATTGTTAATCAATAACTATTTAGTGGTTACTTATGGAAAATAGATAAGTAGATATATTAAAAGGAACTGCTATTAATTTCATACTGCTATTTATTTAACATAACTTTCCAGCTTCATAACTTGTACTCGTCATAGCAGTCAAGACAGGAAATGAAATCTATCATTTTCTGTTGCTATGGAAACATTTGTTATGAGTTTCTATGTGCCGAATATTAACCTAATGTTGTTAAAACGGCGTAAACAATTATAATTTGTTCTCAGCGATGTGGTCGCCTTTTCAAGTGAGGACTTTGTTGGCTCACCCTAAAGTTGGTTCATCTAATCTCCTCAGTAGTTAACAAATAGAAGACCAGTAATTTGGTATATGCCGCTGTTCTGTTGCATGCTGGGAGATATTGATAATATGTAACAATGTTTATAATCCTATTATTCACTCATTCAATTCAAGCCATGGAAAGAGACAAGGATGCCTTACACACATGTATATATATATATATATATATATATATATATATATATATATATATATATATATATATATATATATATATATATATATATATATATATATATATATATATATATATATATGTACATGCATATATGTATGTATGTATGTATGTATGTATGTATGTATGTATGTATGTATGTGCATGTGTATGTGTGTGTGTATGCATACATATATATATATATGCATATGTTCGTGTATATATGTATATATATATGCGTGTGTGTGTGTTGTAAAAGAGAGAGAAAGAGAGAGAGAGTGTGTGAAAGAGAGTGAGAGGGAGAGAAGTGGATGAAAGATTGTGCAAGGGAGGAGTGAGTATGTAAACTTAGTGAACCATAATATATTTTTAAGTATGGGAGGTCAGAAGAGAGATACTGAAAAACTAGATGTAGATGTTGCACGGTTAGAACAATGCCATACTGCATTTCTACATGTTGATGGTGCATAAAAGCCAGAAGCAGAATATTCTACAACAATATAACAAGGCTGAGTTAGGAAGAAGAAGAAGAAGCAAAAACCAGTGTCTTTCTTTTCTTTCAGTTTTCTATTGAATAATATAACAAATAAATAAAGCTACCAAATAAAAGGAATAGATAAGTTGATCTAAAACGGATTAACACAGAACTCTGCATTAAATCTCTAAGTAACATACATCAAAATACATGCATCAGATCACAAAGTGGAGTGTAAATATGCCTACTAGTCTGTAAAGTGTTAGATTGAAAGAGCTGGAAATATTAAAGCAGATATCAATCAAACAATCTCTATCGTTGCACGAGAATGTCAGTTGGCCAAGTTGATCGGGTGATAACCTTCTTGAAGGGTTGATTGTTCATAGTACAGCGGAAAGATGGTAAAGTGCATTAGCTTGGCAATAGTCCATACTGCTTACCTGTAAACACACAGAAATGTTGTAGGCAGTAAGGATCTGTGTAATCGATGGACACATTGTTAGCTTATGGCTCTGAGTTCAAATCTTTATTAAACCTAAAGAAGGCGATGATTATCTACATCTGTATAGTCTTCCCACAATCACGGCATAAAAATACTTTTAGTATCGAACCGAAAATTCTATGTGTTATCGAACTTAATTTACCCCATTCGGCAAGGAATATCATCTCTATTTCATAGACTGCTGCAGTATTATTTTCATGGGACAAACCAGTGATTATGTTTGTAGAATCGCATTGAAATCAAATCGCAGACTAAAGATTAATTCGTTTCAAATTATTTTACGGATGGAAGAATTGAACTTGGCACTGGAAGCTAATGGTTCAGATGTCATGAATTCCACAACTTTGAGATTGTTTGAAGGAGTGTATCATCCACGACATAATATCGGTCTAGAATTATATCTAGCTGGCCAATCAAAATTGTGTACTGATCATGGAGACATACACCACAAAATGCATTGCGTATTAATCAAGATTCTTACAACTCAGCCGCATACGATAACCACATGGAAAGTCTCGTCATTGAAAATTAACATTATAAGATATTTCCATGAAAGAAAATAGAGATATCAAGGAAATTTATAGTCAAGTCGAGTAGTTAAAGAGTAGTTAAGTCGATTATATCGACCCCAGTACTCAACTGGTACTTTTTTATCGGCCCAGAAAGGATGAAAAGCAAATTGTTTCCCCTGCGAAATTTGAAATCAGAACTTAATACCGGACGAAATACCGCTGAACATCGCTCGGCGCGCCAACGATTCTGCAAGTTCACCGCCCAAAAGATTGCAGTAGTATTTCACATTTTTTGCGAAGCCTTATCCTACCCAGTATCCAGTCTTATGATGGTAGTCCCATTATCATATTTATTTAATTGCACATGGTTCTATTATATAGCAATCATTATAAAATTGATATCATTCTAATAACGAAATTCGAAGTTCCATTTAATTCAGTGAAGCATACAGAAATTGATGCCAAAAAAGCCAAAGTAGATAGCTTTCTGAGTTGCACTCTGTGGGTAGTTTATTGGCTATTAGGCAAAACAGTTGATGGCTATATGTCTAACTCATGCCAGCATGGTAGAAATAATTGCGCGATATAAAGTGGTAAATGTAAATCAAAGGAAAACAGACAACATTCACCTGGTAAGTCATTGCGAAAGTACAACTGGATATACGATTGTGTGTTTGTGACTGTGTGTACATTTATTTACTTACACAAATATATATGTAAGTATACGTATATATTTATTATGTATATGCGCACATTTGTATATATGTGAAAATATTTGCATCCATATGTGTCGTGTACGAATATTGACTTTGCAGTTTAATTGATTTAGCAATTAGTAAGTTTTATTAATTCATTATGACAGCAAATTAATCAAGTGGAGAAACTTCAAAACGAAAACCCGGAGAGCTTCTTAATAATTTCGTCTAGACAATGCGAGGCATCAAAGACAGCTGCTAAACTATCCGCAGCAGAGAAGCAAAAATAAAATAAAACAAAACAAAAATCAGATGAAGAGGAAATACACAAACAAAATAAAGGAAACAAAGAAAATCAAAAAAAAGGAAACAGTAAAAACAATTATATAATAATATAAACCGTACAAATCGTGATAATGATGGTGCGTATGATATTTGAGAAAAATTACAAACATAACACAAAGAATAAAAGAATACAAAAAGAAAAGCTATCGGTGTTATAACTGTTGTTTGTTTTATATGTAGAATTAAATACATTCATGAATTCGTTTCTGATGTAAACTAATCCACTAATTTTTTAATGACAATTTCGAAAATTGTTTGACGACTTTATGAAACACTTGCAAACTAACTTTATTTCAAGTAAGTTGTTTGATTTGTGTCATATTCCTCACAAGTTAATGACTTAAAGAGATTTAGAACGAATGCAGTCATGCTTAAAATATACGTAAACATAACATATACAATTACACACACATACTTAAGAATAACTCAAAGAAACGGTGAAGCTAAGGTTGTATATACGTACAAATATACAGGAATACTACATATGTACATATGTAATATATATATATATATTTATATATGTATATATATATATATATATATATATATATATATATATACGAATACGCACATATTATGAATATTTATATATATATATATATATATATATATATATGTATATATATATATGTTTCTTTCTCTCTCTCTCTCTGTATACATGCAGCTATGTATATATGTATATATACAGACACACACACACACACACACACACACACACACACACACACACACACACACACACACACACACACATACATACATATATATATATATATATATATATATATATATATATATATATATACAATAAGTACACAAGGCATATCATTTTAGAAATACGGACTTTCCCTGGAATTATGTAGCTGGAGAGTATATACGGGTATCGTTCAGATAGCAATGGATAATCTTTTAGGAAGATTATCAGACATTTCATAGACAAGACCTGTGATCTTGTATGTGCATGACACCAAGAAAAACACAAGCAGCCCGGCGATGCATGCGCAGAACCCACCAAACGTGCATAGACGCACACACCTCCATGTATATATATTTATGTGTGTGAGTGTGTGCTTCGAGAAGACGAATGCAAAAATCACAAAGACCAGCTAATTTTATTTTAGAATTATGGAAATTGAAATTCAGCTATTTGCGCGAGCGTGCGTGCGTTAGTGTGTGTGTGATTGTGTCATTGTGTGTGTTTGTGTGTGTATATATGATTATATTCATATGTATATATATATATATATATATATATATATATATATATATATATATATATATATATATATATATATATATATATATATATATATATATATATATATGTATACATATTTACACACATACATATATATATATGTGTACATATATATATGTATACATACATACACACATATGTATATAAGTACATATGATTTTATTCTTATGTATATCATATAAATTTTGTTTTTGCAAGATAAAGTAATGTTCGAAAAAAAACCCTTTCGGCTATATAATTACCAAGATGTAACTTAATTTGCCAGAAGCATGATAATGGAATATATCTTCTTTGAGGAAATGTCAGGACATTACAAGCAGTGTTCCCGTGACTTGTATTACTCTGAAGGTAAAATATCAGAACAAAATTTCTATGGCTGTAACTAATAGCGTTTCTCCTACTTTTCTATCTGATTTCATTTGTCAAATATCAAGATGGTATATGTTGCTTCATAATCATGCCAACTTAAAGAAACATGACACCACTTACACTTACACAAATTATCAGGGTAAATGTGATTTATTCATATACACATTCCATCAAATAAAAGTAATACCAAGATTATAAGACACCCCTATTTATTCTGTGTATCACAAATAACTCTTTTTAAGCTCGCACTTTATAGAAACTCTGTGGTCCTCTTTGCAAATTGGAAGAGACTTCGAAGGTATTTAAACTCAGAACGCCGAACCAGAAACATAAATCTGATGCTATTCTATTGTTACCGTTTACCTTTAATTTGTTTCCGCCATTGAACTGCGGCCATCTTGGGGCAACGTCTTGAAGGGTCTTAGCTGAACACCCCTACCCGTACTTATTATTTTCTTATCGATACACTCTCACCACGTACTTATTTTTAAAGTTTCGTTCTCATCTGTCTCATTTGCCTGATCGCTATTTTATAACTATCTAAAGAAATCAACGCCTGTTCTGAAGCGATAGGATAACCAGCTCAAACACAGACCCACACGCACGCACCCGCCCACCCACACTCAGACACATACACATACATATATATGACCGGCTTCCATAGAATTTGCATCTATTAAATTCATTCACAAATCATTCATCGGTCCAGAGTTAGAGTAGAAAATATTTGCCAGAGGCGCTGCGCTGTGAAACCGAACCTGGAACGACAAAGTTGCAAAGCGAGCTTCTCAACGAAACACCTGCGCTTGCACGTATTTCTTCTTATTTCTTTTTCAAGCATTCTTGGAACTTTATTTTGTGATACAGGCCAATATTAATGTTGCCTGATTTTCAATTTCTTCGTTAAATATAAGCTGTGTTACAGTTAGCCAGTTTTTCCTGTATCTCTGACTAAGAATATTTAGAATGGCCATGATCAGCTTTCTTTGTCATCACACTAAATTTCAAGATTAAAATTTCTATAAAAATTCCTTGTACAAAACGCGATTTCTCAGTTTCTGAAAACTGTTCAATCTAATGTTAGCGTGGAATTTTATTTGGAAAGCTATAGTAGCAGCAATTAAAATGCAATTATCATAAAGAAAATTGCTGTACACCTGTTTTTATTTTATATTATTTTTATTGCATTTTATTCTTTATAATTTAATCTTTTTTTTACTTTTATTTTAATATAGAACTAAGATAATTTCGTAATAATAATTTGACAAAATAGATTTCACCCCTTCATTTCGACACCATGGCTATGAATTGTTTGTTAAGAATATTTAAGAAGCTAAAATAAAAAGGAAGTAAATAAATAATAAAATTTCTGAACAGCGACAGTTAAGAGCGTGATCTCAACATGGAGATATTGTCTGTGGTAAGCAGGAATGGTATCAATTACGATATCTTTATCTATAGAATTTGAAGAATTTTATCATTGAGGAAATTACTGAGGGTATGACAGTGATAAAGATAATGGTAGCAAAATAAATAAATAAATTTAAAAATAGGATATAATTGCACGGATTAAGAAGAAAGAAAATAAGTGTGTAAAGAAAGAATAATCTTGAAAAATGAAATTGCACTATTCATTGATAATAGGGACAATGGTTACGAAGATGTAACTTGCGTTAGTGGTGGGTTGATGTGGATAAGAGACCTATGATGAAGTGGTGACATACTATAGCTGTTGTGTCTTAATAGTGGTGGTGGTGGTGGTGGTGATAATGACGATGAAGATAATGATAAAGACGGAGAGAGTTTTCATGACGATGAAAGTGACGACGGTGAAAAAATGAGGTTTAAATTAGATGAGGGGAAATTAGGCGGGAGACGGTGAACATCAGTTTGATGAGGAGAAAGATCACGATGTGATGGGCAATAACAGATCAGTTGATAGGTAAGTGATGGAGGATGATAATAACACATCGGTTACAGTTCACGAGCTTGGCATGAGAGCGGGAAAGGTGGGAGACACGATAACAATTTCCTTTCTTGGCATCTGGAGGACAGAATGAGAAACCACAAGAATTATTTGACAAACTGTGTCATCAAACACAAAGGGTATAATGATATCAATTAATAGAATATTAATTAGGAGATAGACCAATGAAATATAATTGACGGTTGCAAAGAAGAATATGTGTGAGTAGGCTGTTGATGAAAGTGATAACTGCAATGATAAATGACTTCTTTTATGTTTGTTTCATTGGAATTCTTTATTTTCGGTCTTCTTTTAGCTTCGATTAAAAAATCCTGTTGACATTTAGGATGGAAACAGTGGCAATGAAAGTAATAATAATAATAATAATAATAATAATAATAATAATAATAATAATAATAATAATAATAATAATAATAATAATAATAATAATAAAAATAAAAATAAAGATTATAATAATAATAATAATAATAATAATAATAATAATAATAATAATAATAATCATGCAGATAGTTGTGAAAACTATTCACTCAGCGCTTGTCGGAAAAGAAAAGAAAAGTTTAAAAACAACAAAAAAAAAGTTGTCAATAAATTAATGTAACAAAATTAAATTGATAATTGTATAAGCAGATCCTCATTGAATGGCAAAAAATTCAAAATTAATAATAATAATAATAACGATGATATTAACAATGATATTGATAATAATAATGAAATCTTTTAAAAATTAATAAAAAATCAATAATTTGTCATTAACGAACGAGAAAAAAATTTAAAAAACTCAAAATAATAAGCATAAAAAGGTAAAAAATATCGGAGGAAAAAAATAAATATTAATTTTATTCGTTGTCCAATATATAATCAAAAATTAATCCAGTAATGACTGGCTGACTCTTACAAATTATTCACTATTTGTTTTGATGTATTTTTTAATGTATTATTTCGTTGCATTTGTTTTTTATTATTTCTAATATTTTATTTTATCTTGTAAATTTTCTGAATGGTACGATTTACAATTAGTGAGTGCTATAAAATGGAAATGAAATATAATATTATTAGACACACACACACACACATATATATATATATATATATATATATATATATATATATATATATATATATATATATATATATGTATATATGCCTGTATATGTATGCATATACCGATAAATATACATGTATATATATATATATATATATTATATATATATATATATATATATATATATATACATACATATATATATATATATATATATATATATATATATATATATATATATATATATATATATATATATATATATATATATATATATGTGTGTACGTGTATATATGTGTATTTCTATGCGTATATGTGTGTCTGCCTCGAGCTTACTTTCATAGGCCTATGTTTATCATATCTCCGTAGCATCAAAGCAACTAAAACTATTATAACTTCCCCCACAGAAGAGAAATCCATCACCCCCGCCTCTGGTATACATCTCCAGCTGTGTTGACTCGAGTAACGTAAAAAAAGTGTTTCCGTTACGGTTTGCGAATGTAAACCACGACCTTGCTATTGTGCGTTCAACACCATTATCACGAGGACACGTGTGTTCGCGCACACATATTTGTATTTGAGCATGTCTATATATATATATATATATAAATATATATATATATATGTATGTATCTATAATAAATGTGCGTATATGTGTGTATACATACATACACACATATACCAGAGTAAGCACATAAATGTGAAATAAAGTGGAAAAAAAATAGTACTCGAATACTGGAGGTAGAGTAATATGCTTTATTAATAAAGGGTCAAAGACATCACAAAAACTGATACTTAGACTTTCATGTCCCCGTTCCTTTGGACAGTTTTATTGAGAAAAACTCTCCGACGAACGGGAACGTGAAGCTCTGACGAATGGGAACGTGAAGCTCTGAGTAACAGTCTTGGCGATGTCTTTGCAACTTTATTAATAAAGTATATATATATATATATATATATATATATATATATATATATATATATATATATATATATATATATATATATATATATATATATATATATGTATATATATATATATATATATATATATATATATATATATATATATATATATATATATACACACATACATACATACACACACACATTGTATACATATATTTATATGTGTAGATATATGCATGTGTTTTTATGTGTATGTATGTACGTATGTATATATATATATGTATATATGTGTGGTATGCTTATGTTTCGGGCTCTCAGATCCTTTCGGATCTATGAAGTACGCCCTACACACTTGGAGCAGAAGCTACAAGAAAGTTGCCTTCCTTGCGTCTCCCTTAACCCTCTATATCTGGGTAACATCACTGCCATTAGTGGGGTTGGTATACTGTTGTGAGAGGAAGAAATACACTAAGGACGTGCGTACGTGAGATAATAATTAATTGTTCCCGAGAGAAATTGTAATCGCTACATATGCACCATTAGCAGAACTTGCTGATGAACAAATAGACAATTTCTATGAGGGCGTCTTGTCACTTGTCTCAATAACAGACGACTGTGATTTAGTTATCAAAGTTAGTGAATTTAAATGTGCATGTTTGGCAACACCATGTTTGCCGCTCTAAGCAATTGAAGTTTTGTGACAGAAATAATCTTGAAATATTTTCAAATCAAACATCGGTAACAAGGTAAGTCTTGATTAACGACCACTAGGACTAATACGTCCGACAAATGGATTTCTTTTTTGGACCAGGAAACAAAAAAATTAGCTTTCCCAATGGAAATGTCCCTTGATAAATAAGAGAGATGATTGATGTTGGTAAGTGTGTATGCCGAACTCAGGAAATAAAACTTTCTGCAAACGAGGAGAATGGAAACTAGATGTATATTCAAAGACAGAGAACTCGCGAAATAAGAAGAGAAAGTGAACCATGATGTAGACAGAAAAATTTGGTATGCGTCTCGATCTACCTCTGGGAATGGTGCAAAGCTCCAACTAGAAACTTGATATGGTGTTGAAAGGGTACATGCATAAGCAAAACAAAAGTACACACATAAATACACACAAAAAGAAAAGATGATGAAAATGATGATGGTGACTGGGAGGATTATGATGTGGTGGTGGCGGTGTCTATGTGGATTTTGTTAATTGTATTTGGGAGTTTAGAAAATCGTCAAATTATCTGAGAGTAAACCGCGGAGAAATTGATCTTAATATTGGATCGGGCACAGAAAACCTGTTTATCATATCCGGGAAGAATTTCGGGAAAGTCCTGAATGCAGTGTACGAACAGATATGACGGGTAGAAAATACTTTTATTCGCAAGGCTTTGGCTCAATAATACACGTATATTCAAAACGGATGCAGCATCTATCTCGCGTAACAACAGAACCTAATAATTTTTTTTTTAAATTAACAATGGTTTTAAATGTTGGGCATAAGGTCAACAAGTTTTGGGAGTGGAGGTAAGTCGATTACATCGACTCCAGTGTATAACTGGTACTTTTTTATTGACCATGTAAATAAAAAGTCAACCACGGTGGAATTTGAACTTAGAATGTAAATACGGAGGAGATGCCGCTGAGAAGTTCACTCGGTGGGTTAACGATTCTACAAGCTCGCTGCATTAACAACAGCAAGAACAGCAATAATAATTATAATAATTACAATAACAATACTACTACTACTACTACTACTACTAATGATGATGATGGTGATGCTGATGACGACGATGACTATGACGATGGTGAAAAAAGAAGAATAGGACTCGTTCGTTGAAAAAGTCATTTCCAATATGACAGCTTATTGATTCTGTCAGTTAGTAAGCTTATTATACAACTTAAACTTGTCCTTTCAACGCCAAAATATATATAATTCACTCACCACGACAGCTGCAATAAACGACAGCAATCATGAATGTTGCTTTCTTGTCAATTCAAAAGTCACTCAATGAAATAGGTACAGTTTGTTTGTTAACATATCTAACTAAAACCGTTTGGTAAGCATTGTAAGTTTTTCATAGAAATTTGTTACTTGTTTCATTTTTATTGGCCAGACGGAATGCGAATATAAGTTGTTGGATGTAAGCATATATATATATATATATATTATTATTATTATTATATTATGTATGTATGCATGCATGTATGTGTATATATATACAGGTATAGGTGTTTACAGCCTTGAAGGGATAGATATATCCAAAGGCACTCCTGGTAATTACCTCAGTAGGTATAGCCCTTGATAAAAGGTATACGATAGCAGGTAATTTAATGGGTAAACGTAGTTTAATTTATACAGACGTCTATTTATTATCGTATATGTTTCTGAATTATAATGGGAGAGATGTGACCGTAGTATATAGAGAACAGAGCAAAAAAAAAATATTTCTTCCCATAATGTCATTAGTAATATACATCAAAACTTTTATCATTAAACTAAGTTAGTGACATATGACAGAAGATGTTTGTTAAAATAAACGACTTAATTTCAAACTAGACATTGTATGATGCCTGGATCGATATACGACATTTTCTTTCTCGATTACCTAATGTTCTACTAAAGGCAAAACGTAAAAGGCATGCCTATATGTGTTGGAGCATACACGACTCCTGATAAATACACACACATACCTATTTACATATATATATATATATATATATATATAAGCCGCCCAATATGTCAACATTATATTGAATTTCTAACCTATTCAAAAATTAAGATTCTGCTTATACTTAAAAGAAAAGAATTTAAATTGTCCAAATTTCATGAGATTGTGTTACGAAACAAAGTGACATCGTTACTAATTGAATACGACTTACATGTTTAACCAGGTGTTAATATTTTCGTTCACTGACTCATTGTATGCAAGTCTCTTGGATAGCACAAAACTATAGGAAACACAAAGAACAGATAAAACAACTGGAACTAACATTTTTGTTATCACAATAATAAACAAAAGGCAGTTAACCTCAAAGTTTCTGTTACTTCAATAGTTTATCCGTTGTCTGTCATTTCAACTTTTTGCCAGTGGCAGATTGTCGGCAAATTATTACAAAGTTGTATCATAATTTATCAAATATTATTCTTTGCGGATGGAATAATAAGAATCTAAGTCAATTCTACGCTGTATTTGTTTTGGTTTAAATGACATAATTATATAGAGTTTGTCTGGCAGTTCTGCACTCAGATTGGTATTGTTTAATTCGGTGGTGTACTTCGATACAGACATCGTTTAGAAATACAACTGAAGTTACTTTTATTATTATAATATCTCTGCTTTGGAATATAGAAAAGGATATCATAATAAACTTCGCATCTTGTAGACTGCATGTCAACAGAAAATGTCTATGAGAAAAATCGTATATACGTTCTATGAATTTTCGTTCGAACCCTCTCCATGACTGTTGGTGCTAGTCTTCGATATACGTTACCATTTCTGAGATCACAGAAATTTCAGTAAACTCCCTGAAATTCTTTCTTTTAGGCTCCGTCAAATGTTTCGACATGATTTGGTGATCCAGAGAAAGGATCAAACCAGTATTCTTATCGATAATGAGAGATTAAACTCGATTCTTTAATTCAACCGGTTCCAGTGCTCTGACAGCGAATAAAGAGGAATGCTTAGCGGTATTTAATCTGTCTTTACGTTCTGAGTTCAAATTCATTCGAGGTCGACTTTGCCTTTCATTCTTTCGGGGTCGATAAATTAAGTACCAGTTGCATACTGGGGTCGATCTAATCGACTACCCCTCCCCACAAATTTCGAGCCCTATGCTGAGACTAGAAAATAATATTGAATGAGTTTGGTTTCCTCGCAGCTGAACGATAAAGAAAGTAATTATTTACCTTAGTATTAACTGGATCTTACTACCGCTCTCATACACACATACATACATACACACGATCACCCACACACATAATATAGATACTCACACATAATATAGACATTCACACATAATATAGACATTCACACATTCATGGTGCCGCAAACTAACTCAGAATGACTTCAAGTTAATTTGCTCTATACTAAAATAGCTTTAAAATGTTTCGCGATAGAATTTAGATCCCTTAGTTCGAAGCTAACGTGATAGCAACAAAATTCACTCCTTCAAACATACTGATCTGCGAATAACTCCGATGTATTGAAGAATATAAGAAAACAATTATATTTTAGTATTAATAGAAATGTGAATATATTTACAAAATTGAAAATTGTACTACACATAAGATATATATATATATATATATATATATATATATGTGTGTGTGTGTGTGTGTGTGTGTGTATGTGTGTATATACATATATATATATATGCACGCATATATATATATATATACATGCATATATATACATATGTGCGTATGTATGTATATATATATATATATATATATATATATATATATATATATATATATATATATATATATATATATATATATATATATATATACATATGTATATATTGTGAAGTGTTGTAATGCTGAACTGTATAAGTGGTTGCTATTGTTGTGAAGATATTTCAACTTATTTCTCACTATTTGTAAGAACGTTGGATTATAAGTTGGCATTTTCTTAAGTGAGTATTGGGAAAAGCACTGGAGAAATTTTAATGAAATTAGGAATACAATGAAGTTTATATAGAATTGTAATAACATGTAGTAGTTCATAAATGGGGAGAGATTATCTCTTGTATATGGGGAGTAGAAGTTAGGCCTGCAATGCAAATATACGGAAAATGAATTCAGATACCCTTGAAAAAAAACCCCAAAGAACTGAAGCTACAGCAGTAATGTGATGCGTAACTTAGAGAGTTGGATAAATTTACCTCCGATGACCTTTGCAGTGTGAACAAATATGAAAACAAAATGTAGCTTTCAATCTAAGAGCTTTAGTAAATATATCATTCCTCTAATTTTAACTTGATTAGATTGAATGAAGCACATATAATCTCCATTCACATATAGAACGCTTAAAAGAAACATAACTCATGTAAACGAGAGCTGCTATGTGGTTGTATAGCCGGCTAATAATAACAGCAAAATTTCTCTAAAATTTCACTGTTGAAATTAAATAACTTGCATAACGTAGTCCATGTTACGCAATTTCACAAACAAAGGCTGGGCGGTGAGTACTGTGCTGCCTCTGATCATAGCTTCGCTTGATAGAGATCAAAACTAGGGATTAGTATCAAGACAAACTCTTTGGTCAAGCGTTGATCGACGATAGGTTGCATGAATTGAAAACTCCGTAAATTGTACAGAGTGTTCAAAAAGTCTCTCCGCAGTAGGTATTTTATTGCAAAATATATATTTATAAGATGGTATAAGACTACAAAAAATATATTAGACTTTACAAGACTTTAAAAAACTTTATAAAAGATGTTGAAAGTGTCGTCCTTCATTTTCAATATATATGTTGATTCTTGGAGAGTCTGACGGGGTATGAACCGTGTGAAGGTTATGATTGCGTCTTTTGGCTCATTAATGGTTTTCGAGCGATTCTTGTACACTGATTCTTTACTTACTCCCCAGAAGAAAAAAGTCTGGTGGTGTTAAATCAGGTGATCTTGGGAGCCAAAGTCCCTTTGAAATAATCTGTTCACCGAAATATTCACTGTATAAACTATATTTATGACAATTATACCTAGATGTGTAGACTGACCAAGTTGTTCTGTGTCTCGGTCTCTTGCTGATATATAATACCAGCCAAATGAGATATGAACAATAGTGTGTGTAAATATATATATACATATATATGTGTGCGTGTATATATATACATATATACAAATACACAC
>NC_142940.1:3521210-3553710 GCF_046866305.1 Octopus bimaculoides
ATTCTTGCAAGTTCAGAGATGTCCAGTGAATGCCCTTCATAACTTCAACCAATTTATCATGAAATAAAATCGATCTCTATTTCCTGATCTGACAAGCCGAGGCAAATAATAACAGGCATTAAAATTGGTTGGCTAGTAATAGTCGGTATTACTATGAACTGGATTAGAAATGAAAACTAGAGAAATATATGTCAGTGTGTTTGAGACGCAGAATAGAATAAGCTATCGTAATGGTGCCTTTCATCAGGGTCAAAAATATTTTTCGTTTTAAATCATAGTTTCTGTTTCCTCACAAATTACGCAGAGATATAAAAGTTTATTTCTAATAACAGTGTGTTAATGAGAGTGTGTCGTTCTAAACTGTGTCTCATTCTACAGCAGCTTCTCATTTTAAAGAAGAGAAAAAAACTGCACTATTTGGTTTGCATGCATTTCCTAAATGTATCATTGACAAGTGAAGTGAAAATTTTCAAATGAGAAAAAGAAGAGAGTAACAGAGACAGCTATAATATCAGAAGGCTCCTCACATACTTAACTATAGGAATATTACCTGTACGAATTAATCCTGATAAAGAATATTTGGAAGATATTTGTTAAGCAAGTATTTAAACGATTTTGTTCTTTTCCAGCCGTTTGCTTGTAGTGAGACAAGAGAACGAAGTTCTTCCAAGACTGCAGACCTTACTCGAATACTTGCAACCCCCTCATGGATATAGTCATGGCCTGAAACTGGAACAGGTTAATCATTCTACTTTGGTTGATAGTCCTCTGTGACAGAACGTACTTGCTCCAGGTGAACCAGAGTAGGATTGAATGCAAATAAAAGAAAAGAAATAAAGTGTGAAGTCAACTTTATAACCATACAGTAATCCTGCACTGTTCTGTTGGTCATTTGTTGTTGCTTTTTCTTGAATGATCAGATGGTTATACACACAACTGACTCATTCTACTGACAATTGGAAATAAAATTTTATGGCATAGAAATTTAAAGCCTTCTTTGCTCTGATGTCTGTCGAAGTAAGAACAACTTTGATACAAATTAGAATAATATTAATGAAATATTTTCAGGTAATCAAAATCGTGTAATAAAAATCGGAAGGTTTCTTTATGCCCAACTCTAATTTAATCATTAATAAATAGCAAGAAAGGTCTTTTCTCTGAATGAGAAGGGGAAAATATCAAATTTCCTACAAAATATAAAATTTTAAATAAAATAACCTGAGTACAAAACTTATTGTGAAACGTCCGAAAATAGCCATAAACTAAAAACGTTAAGGTGAATAAGTGTGCGAATGAATAAACTAAATAAGGTGGTTCTTATGTTATGTTTTACAACAATCAGCGAAGATAAGGTTAATGACAGATGAAATGAAGTACAACAAATCTAGGTTAAGAAAATATTCCCAAAATAATTAATACGAACACAACAGTGCCGTTTGGAAAAATCGGGTCTGCAATTCTATTCGTAATGATCGTTTAGATTGTTGATGCTGTGAATGGTAGTGAGTGTAATGGCAATACAGAAGATAACGACGATATGGCAGTACTGATAATGCTGTTGATGATGGTGCTACAAATGAAGACGTTGTTGCTGACGATGACGATCATAGGGATGGAAGGTGATGGAGGATTGGGCGGGTGATGGTAATTATGATGGTTGTAATGCTAATCATTATCACAATCACCAAAATGACGCCATCAATGCTGAAGAGGAAAACAGTAATAAAATTTGATGACGACGAGGAGGATGAGGAGGAGGCTGATGACGACGACGATAACGACGATGACAAAGATGACGTCGATGATGATTTTGGCGAAGATATGACGTTTACGATGAAGACGACGGGGATTGTATTAATGACAGTGACGACGACAATAATGACTCATCGCTAATTTAAAATTAATTAATTTTTTTCAGTTTCTAAAAGAATAATTTAAAAAAAATTATCTTTTCATCTATTTCTGAATCTGATACTCTTGACAGTGTACGTCAGGTTTGCACCAGACAGCTTGTGTTCGAAAAACGATGCAGCCAATAACGTTACAATGTGTCATTAGATTAGGCATAAGAAATCGCCAGCAAGTTCGTCTAAGTGGAAATCATTTTGGCAGTCAACAAGACGTAGGTGGTCTAATAACCAAAGGAAGAGCTATAAAATTAATACAATTAGACGAGCCGAGCTAGATTAGTTTGTGCTGCTGTGCCAGGTCTCTCATGATTCCCAAAGGTCGACCTGAGCAATGTGAGCGATACAAACAATCAATTTTGTTAATCATTAAGATAGTGGTGTATATCATGATATTAAATTATCGACATAAAACGAAGTTGAAATGTAGACGGAATATCTATTGTCTAGCACTTGAAGCAGATATATATATATTTGCAGAACAGAGGTAACGCTTTAAGCAAAAACACGAACGACAACACACACTCACACACACACACACACACACACACACACACACACACACACACACACACACACACACACACACACACGCACGCACATACACACACACACGCACATACACACACACACTTACTCACACACACACACACACGCACATACACACACACACTTACTCACACACACACACATTTATATTTTATGCATATAGACATATAGTGTGTGAATTTGTGTGCGTATGCGTAATATGTATGTAACATACATATACATGCGCACAAATACGTGTGTATATGTTCACAGACAGCCACAAATATATATTTTACAGAGTAAGTTCATGCCTATTTCCTTTATATTGCGCATCAAATATTTCCGCATATTTCTCCACATTTCCAAGCTGTTGTTTTTTGGTTCATTTTATAACATTTCTTAAGCACTTTGGGCACAACCAATGTCTAATGGAAGGAAGTAGAACAAAATGAAGCAAGCTTCGAATGTCGCATACAAAATTGCTTTACACACGGACACACACACTTTGACATGGACACACACACAGGCACACGGGCACGCACACAAGTGTACAGATATACAAAGAATCCTGAAAAGTTCCTGGGTTTAAGGGTTTTGCGAAAGGCCTGTCTGGAGGCCCAAATTTACTTTTGTTTTTACAGGGCTTAGAAACACTGAAGTACCACTGCAAATAGGTGTGTGAATCTGAGAGGGGAATATGTCGAATAAAATCATAATTAACTTATCGTATAGTATTTGCTTTTTACCGAAAGCTGGGAACTTTTCAGTACCTCTTGTGTTTTATATATATATATATATATATATATATATATATATATATATATATATATATATATATATATATATATATATATATATATATATATATATACATATATATATACACACACATGAATATATACAATATACATTAATGTGGTACATTAAGTTTCTGCTTTGATAATTTGGCGAACTCACTAGGCAGAAAGTATTGAGGTTACATTTTGAGACGTTCGGCTGTGTATATGATGAACAAAACGGTCATGATGGGTTGATATTACTTACGCATGTAAAACGAAGTAGATTTTCCAAACAAAATCATATATTCGGACTTCAATTACGTCTTATTAAGGTTGTTAAAGATATTTAAACGGATCGACTGCGTCTCATATGAATTTTTAAAACCATCTGTTTCAAAGTTCATATTCTCAATATCGAAAAACAGTTTCACAGAATCTGCTTAATAAATAATAAAAAAATAATTAGACACATGACACCGATATCTTGAGCAAACTTCAAATTTTATTTAATTTTGAACCCTCTGTTTGGAATCAAATCTAGAAGACTTGATGCTAAAAGTATTTTAATGCCAAACTATATTCCCTGAGGGAATTATTCTTGCGGAAAACTATTTTATCAGAGAATTATATGACGTCATCGGAAAATTTTGAGTATATCTTCAAATACTGTAGTAATTATGAGAAATACATTGATTTTATTATTTTTTATAGAAGTTAAAGAACTAGACTACAAGCTGGAGCATAGGATAGAGTCCATGCGGTATATGGTTCGGCTTTTTACATCCTGAGTTCAAATCGCACCGCATTATAATTTGCATCATATTCAACCAGAATCGATATATATATATATATATATATATATATATATAGCACGTCTACTACTCGAATCAGTTATCTCATATATATATCCATCTCTCTATCTATGAGCGTGCGCAACTGTTAATGTTGAGATGATCAGCTGATCTAGCTTACTTTATTTGCAATTTGTGAAGATACAATTATATTATATGATGTTGAGCATGCGTATTTAATGTAAACATGTCTGCATAAGTTCCATCATACTGAAATCAATACTACATGAAGTTTGCGAAATACTCGTAATTTATGGAAGTCACAAGGTTAAATATCTATATTCACCTCTGAAATCTTCCGGCTTGTAAATATATTTCACCCTCTGGGAGTCAGATGCAGTTCGTTGTGGAACGGTTCGTGAGAGATAACTTAACACATCCGTTGCTTCAGAAATGGATAATTTTTGCGTAAAGATTTAAGAATTTCTCCTCAAAATAAATCTGATATGCTACTGGAAGCGTCCAAACTGGAGCGGTACCCAGTAGAGAAAGAAACGGATATAGAAAAGGTAGAAGAGATAACCTGCTATTGAAGTTGCATTATATTTTGAAAACGTCGTCATCTGTCAAGATGGACTGCCTTAAGCAAGTAAGCATATTTTGAAACGCTGCATGTGTAAAGTAATTGTACCACTACCGTAAAGTAATAACAAAGTACATTAACAGAGGAAGTATGTGAATTAGAATAGGTTTATTGTTGTTTAATTGTTCATAGATTACATTTCATAGGAAGAGAATGGATTAAACAGAAAATAGCAAAAACGTACATTATTTAATTTCAATAGCATACACAGGTACAAATAAACATACGCATATAAATTTACGCATATATACACACACTTGCTCAGTGTGGGACTGTTTGTACACCAGCGGGAAGATATCGTTTTTTGATGAAAACATACGGAAGCTTCGAAAGAAAAACAATATTTAGATCTCGCTCTCTCTGCTTCTCTCCCTCTCTGTCTCTCTCGTCTCTCTCCCTCTGTCTCTGTCTCTCTGTCTCTCTCATATATATATATATATATATATAATTCTTTTATTGTCCTGTTTCTTCAACTCAGGTTGTTTTTATGCATCATGACAAATTTTTCGCCAAGCAGATCGATCAAGGCAATAACTTTCCCAAGATGTCAAATTAAGCTGTAGAGACTTTATTGATTGCTTCAACTTATCCTCGTATTTAAGGACGGGTCTTCATTTACCACGGTGTACTTCTTGTTGGCCATAAAAAAGAAATTTTGAGAAGCAGTTATCTTTCATTCGAACAACATGTCCTACCTATCTGCACTGAGAAAGAAACATATTTACTCTATGTACAAAAACAGTATCGGTAAATAAATTCAATAAGTAAGAAGAAATATAAGAGGGGTTATAATTTCAGACGTCGATTGATGAATATCCACAACCCAGCATAAAGGACAGGATGCCATACACAAAGGAAAACAAAACAACGGTATGCTTTCCAAAGAGCAGCAGTAGAAGGAAAGAAAGGGCCTAAATGTTGGCGGAGGGGAAGAGTCCAGTGCTTGACCGGTACTTATCTTATCGACCTTGAAAGGAGGAAGGACAAAGTTGGCCACTCCGGAATTTGAACTTAGAACGTAAAGATGGACAGAATTATGCTAAGTATTTTATCCGGAGTGAAAACGATTCTAACTGCTCGCCATCTTAAATATTCTTTTCTACTCTAGGCACAAGGCCCTAAATTTTTGGGGATGGGGCCAGTCGATTAAATCGACCCTAGTACGCAACTGGTACTTAATTTGTCGACTTCGAAAGGATGAAAGGCAAAGTCGGCCTCGGCGGAATTTGAACTCAGAACGTAAAGATATACGAAATACCGCTACGCATTTCGCTCGGCGTGCTAACGTTTCTGTCAGTTCACCGCCTTAAAAGAAAGACAATGTTAGAACGAAAACAAATACTTATGAAACGTCGGATTAATTTCTTATCTGACCCACAGGGGGTCTTTTTTATGTATAAGGATTTATGTAATCATATATTTACACACACAAACACAAAGATACATATAAATACTCATATTTATATATTATACGAGTGTATGTATGTATGTGTGTGTGTGTGTGTGTGTGTGTGTGTGTGTGTGTGTGTGTGTGTGTGTGTGTGTATGTTGTGATTCCTTAGACACAAATCACAAAATTTATAGGGTAGAGTTGAAACCAGTGCAAGATCACTATTTATATTATCTTAGTTGTGATAAAACTAAAAGTATGATGGAGACCAGTAACTTGTAGCGTAAACGAGACAATTAATGAAAGCTATCCAATATTTCTGCCCCACCTCATAATATGTGTGTGTGTGTGTGTGTGCGTGCGTGTGTGTATGTGTGTGGTTATGTGTGTGAATATAAGTATTCAACCAAACCATGCTAGCACAGAAAGACAGATGTTAAAATGAGAAAGATGAAGACGATCGTGCGTGCACATATTATATGCAATTATACATACACATCCGAGGGTACCGTAAGTGTGTGTGTGACTATGTATGTATGTATGTATGTATGTATGTATGTCATTAATCAGTTTTATTTCAAGATTTCTTACTAACAGAGAAAGAGCCGGTTTCTAACCTAGATCCAAGGTTCCTTCATTGGAATTTCAAGATCAACAACAAAGTATTTTTGCATGTATGTATGTATGTATGTATGTATGTATGTATGTATGAGCGTGTGTGCGGAGTGAATATATATATATATATATATATATATATATATATATATATATATATATATATATATATATATATATATAATGAGAGAAACATTTAAAGGTATGTGAAATATAAAACACTGCTGAATAAGTAATTTGATTTTGATATATACATACACAGAGGATATAAATATGTATTCATACTGACGCACACATGCATATATGTGTGTAGCTATATAGACATATAAATACACACACACACACACAGACACACACACACACACACACACACACACATACGGATCTTATGTAAATAAATACATAGCTATAAATGCAAGCAAATATATGCAACGGTAGAATAGATACATTCGTGTGCATTGTGCGTGTGCGTGTGTATGCGCGTGCGTGTGAATGTGTGTGGCGTGGTGATGGTGTGTGTGTGTGTGTATGTGTGTGTATATGTGTGTGTGTATGTGTGCGTGTATGTAAACAGTATATTCAAAAATTACTGCAAGGGTAAGAAAAACATTAGTTTCACCTTTCACAAGTTTACACACAACTTAATGTCATATAATACTGGAACACGGCTATTAGGATATTCGTTTCAGTGTATATAGACTTGTAGAACTGTGTATACTTTCCACATAGCATACTTTAACTTGCTTTACTACATTACATTAGCAGACAAACTTAGATTACACACGGAAAACTTTTATCTAATGGCTAAACACTTTATACTATAAATTTAATGGTCGGATGTGTTCTTCTATTTTTGAAATCACACGTATAGTAATGTATACTTATACACAATTACATATGCATACATACATACATATATACATACATACATACATACATATATACATATATATATATATATATATATATATATATATATATATATATATATATATATATATATATATATATACATATATATATATATATATATATATATATATATATATATATATATATATATATATATATATATATATATATATATATATATATATATATATATATATATATGTACATATATATATATATATATATATATATATATATATATATATATATATATATATATATATATATATATATATATATATATATATATATATACATATATATATATATATATATATATATATATATATATATATATATATATATATATATATATATATGCACATGTCTATGACTTTCTATATGCAAGCGTATATGTTGCATTCATACGTAGATAGTACATTCTTATACACATGTCACATCACACACGCACACACATACATACCCTCACACATATATACATATATATGCATTTACACTTCCTTACATAAAAATACACACATACGTATTATTAACATTCTCACACAAGTACAGATCTCTATATTCAATTTCCATAATATGTATACTTAGAGATTCATTAATTCACACAAAACATATATAGTTGTTTTAAGGTAATGTATACATACGTGTTTTCTTATGGTAGTAAATTGAGTATGCGTAAATGTAGGTTTGTGTGTGTATGTGTGTGTGTGTGTGTGTACTCCTGAACATGCGTACGTAAATCGTTCTATAAGTATGTATGATGGGATGTATGTGTGTCTGTGTGTAATGAGAGGGCATATATTTCTACAAGTAGTGCCAATATAGTTCAAGGCAAGTAGCCATTGTCCCATTTAAGTATGTAGAAATTACCATACAAACATATCAGTGTATAGTTAGTGAAATAACTCAATATATTTCAGCTTATCGTTGCCAAGTTGAGTTTTCACAAGCAAGATTTTAACCTCGGTATGTAGTTGCCTGAGGCGCTTAACAGTTCTCCAGCTTTTTAGACTGGTATACATGCTCTAAAATTAGCATCATTTTACTTAATGTCCTTCCTTACACTTTGACTTACTAACATCTACATTATGTTCAACTTAGAGAGAGCAAATATAAACAATAAAAACAACAAGAACATCGAAATGACAAAATGACTATTTAGCCAGATACTTAACCCTTTTAGAAAATTCTAGAAAAAAATTAGAATTCAATAAGATGGTAATGACTGATGGATATATTTCCCGATAATGTAAGTATTGCTAAAAAAAAAAAATATTAAAAAGTAAATGGAAAGATGCGAAGTGACAGTGGGATAAAATAATAAAATGAAATTATTGAATATTCATTTTTACAACCGAAAAAATATAAAATGATATAAATATAGCACATTTAGAGTGACAAAAATGGAATTCTAAATATAATTTCAAGAATATTTCAAATATTGATTCTCTTTTTATATTTTACTTTAAGTTTGTGTTTTAGAATATTCAAAATTTAACCATTATTGTTTCTCTGTCAGCTTTCTAGTTTGTGTGTATGAGAATGGATTAATATAATTATATTACAAGATGTTTTACCACCTTTTAAGACGTCACATTATTGAATGAATGATAGAATTTCTATTTGAATGGTGTAATTTATTTTAGGTTAATCATATATATATGTAATATAAAAGCAACATATAAAAAAATAAATATCCATGACGTATCTCTTTGTACCGAGTATGATGAAAGCAATGGGAAAGATTTTAATAAGAAAAAAGCAAAAAATATTAAACGATATAAGTAGAAAAAATTTAGTAGAAATTCCATTATATTCTAGACATTAACTCTTATTGTGCTACATGCATTAATTAAAGTCTTTGTAATTAACTGTAACTTCGATTTGAAAAATTCAGAAACAAATGAAATAAAATACATTTAATTATGACTAGCTTTTAAGATCTAGGAAAACTGAGAATACACATTGAGTAGAGTCTCATAAAGCTAAATGAATGGTATCTAAAATTTCGATTAACTGGGATTATACTTGCTATTAAAAAAACAAGGTCTTCCTCGAAAGTTTACTAAAATTTAAATAACACCAAGCAAGGGAGATAAATCTTACGATACCTTCTAATCCAAATTTTAGGAAATTGAAGCAAATACATGGTGTCCCGTATGTCACTATACATTTTTTTTTTCTATTTGGTTTCAGGTATCATTCGAAGAGACGTGAGGCCATCAGCATCTGACACCTTAGACCTTGCTGTTTTTCTAAATGTATCATTCCCTTGCCCATTGACATCAGAGCAGCGCTGCAAAATTGCCACCTGACAAGAAATTTTTCCGTCCTCTTCTGCTGTTCGTCGCAAGTTTGAGAAGGTTCATGGCCGTCACACTGCTCCAACGCGTAGCACAATTTATGCTATCCATAGCAAGTTTCTTGAATCAGGATCGGATCTTGACAAACCACAAAGTGGAACGCCTCCTATTATCATCACTGATGAAAACACTGAACTTCTAAAGCAGGCGTTCACGAACAGCCAGAGGAAGACCATCCGGAGGACAGCACTGGACGTTAGTATCAATAAAAACTCGATCCAGCGGATGTTTCAGAGAGTGATAAAGCTCTGTTCGTACCGACATCAGGTTCTTCAGAGGTTTCAAGCAGGAGATTATGATGCTCGTGGTGTAGAAATGTGTGAATCACTCCTCCACCATTATCAACACGACTCTCAGTTCTTGGAAAACTTATGGTTCAGCGATGAGACTAACTATCATCTCCCTGATCGGGTACAGCGATACAATTGTCAAAATTTGGGGAGAATCAAAACCAGCAGAAATTCTCGAACATGAACGTGACTCTCCGAAACCAGTGGTATGGTGTGCCATGGGGCAAGGGAATGATACACTTACAAAAAGCTACAAATTCTAAGGTGTCAAATGCTGATGGTGTCACGTCTCTCTGAATGATATGTGAAACGAAATAGGAAAAAGAAAGTGTATAGTGGCTTTTGGGACACCCTGTACATGCACGTGTGAGTGGATCTTGTGTTGAAAGCCAACCAAGTAATCGCACAACTTTTGTAGTTCTTTGTTATTATCAGCCAAGTATGCCAACTTTGTAGTGATGTAGCTGAAAGTCATATCACAAGTATTCAAGCCACTTGGATGCCATCTTGGTTTCTGTAGAAGTACAAATATTAGATCTAATATGCAATGATACGTTGAACTACTTTCAGGAATTGGATTAACAGAACAACAATGATTCTTTGAATATTTTCTAATCTGTATAATGATCATATTAAAATCAAATGTTCAGTAATTTGCCGACAACTCACCTGACTATGATTCAAAACTACTTTCTTAATAAGTCATAAATAATTATTTCAAATGTTTGCCACAAGGATAGGTTGGGGTAGGTCAGGAGGAGTTGATTACATCGACCCAGTGTTCAACTGGTACTTGTTTTATCGACCCAACAAGGCAAAGCCGCAATTTAATTTCCAAGTATTATTTAAATATATTGCAATTATTTTTAGCAATCAGTTTAAAAGTGTTTACTTTAGTTGAAAAGATGAATTTCTTTCAATTTTTTTTACTAAATACAAATTTTTGGCAACCATCTTTCAATTAAGATAGTGTTTTACTTTATGAGAATTATTTTCAGAAAATAACTTTTCTAAAAATAGAAGCTATTGGTAGGTTAAACGACGTCAAATTAGTAGCGTTTGACAGTTGCCATTATTGGTATTGGTATTTATGATCATAGGTGTGATTATTTTCACCAGTAGTTTCAAACTTGATGTTCAGACAGATAATAAAACAAATATAGCATTCCTTGACTGAGATGAAAACCATTTATTGCCAGTCTCTACCGGTGCTGCTGGTACTACTGACGAAACTTCATTCAGCGTATTCCAATAGCAAAAATATGTTCGGTTCAAGGCATTAAAGCATGGAAAATATTGTGTTAGAACTCCTCCCATTAACCTTACACATGATATGTAAACTCATATCAGAGCTTCTTTCCAATCAATTCTATTAACATTTTGCATCAATTTCGATGCCATTTTTTGCACATTTATCTGATAGATTTCCGAATACGAAATCGCTAATTCTGCAGTTCTATTTCTTAAAACTTGGAAAAAGTTAAAGTACCATGTTTATAGTTGCAAAAACAATTTGGAACGCACCAAATTCTAACAAACATGTTATATATTTAGTTATGGATTTTTTTGTTTCGGAATGCCTGAAAACTTAAATCTTCTTTTCGAAAGTATAAAAAGGTATTTAAGTTCAGAATTATACTTTAATTTTCGCATTCGGGTATTTTAAAATCTACTTGTGTAAACACAGTTCAAGAAACTTCAAATACCGTTCTAAAAACTGAGCAGACAGGAGTATTTCCTATCGTTTCTCATAGAATATTATTAGAAGTTTAAATGAAGGTCTTGGAAAGAATTGAAATATCTTCATTCAGTTGATTCATCGAGGAACAGATAAACGGCTGAAACTGCATAAATCAATGATTCATATTATTTTATTATCGTTCTTCGAATTTTAACAAAACTTTACATTTAGATAATTCGTATATACACACGCACATTTAATGATGTTGTTGGGTAGTGATCCATTACTCCTGCACATGCAGGCACAGAAATGTATACAGCATATGTGTGTGTGCGTGTGTTTGTGTATGTGTATGTATATATGTATATATATATGTATGTATTTATGTACATATATATATATATGCACACATATACACATATGAATATAATTATATATATATGTGTGTGTGTGTATGCTTATACAGAACTGTACATGTGTGAGTGCATGTATAAACAACTTAGTCACAGAGAAGCAGTATATCTATTGCTTTCATACGCATATATATGTATAGTTTCATTGGCAAAGGTTAGTCTGATCAATTTAGTATTACTTCTATTACTTGCCACTGACCTCTTCATCATTTGTCTGAATCAAAACGACTGAAGCCTTCTTTTATTCCATTTATATTCGTAATGTTTATAGGACAGTTAAATGAAATTTGAAAAATCACTAAATAGGAAAATATATATTTTATTTTCTGTTATGAAAAAGAAAGATAAATAAATAAACTAAAGAGAACAAGATGAAAACTATTCTGAAAATAATTATCCATGTAAATATATTTCTTTGTGAATGAACAACAAATTAAATAGTTTATTAATGGATGAATGGGTAGTATTTTTTATAAAAAAAATCAATTTATGTTAGGTAATAAATAAAAGAATTGGATTTATTGCATTTAAATATGAAAATATCAATAATTATGTGTGTGTTGGTGTCAAAATGTGTCTTACAAAATTATTACATGAAAAATAAATTGTAACACACACACACATACATACATGTATATTCAGATACATATATACACATATGTATACAAACATATACACTCATATATATCATGTATATATGTATATACGTTTACATGCGCATATATACACACATATATGTATCTATGTATATATATGTGTGTGTGGGGGTGAATGTGTGCGTAGTATAAATATATTAAATATACTTTACCATAAACATTTAATATCACGAGGTTGAAACTGTTGAGCAATTTTAAATCAAGTAGAACAGAATTTAATTTTAGTAATCCTTGATGTCAGTGTCAGATATTAGAATTGAAAGGTCAAGGTATAAACGCTGACTTTTATATCATAATAGAATTATAACGAAAAAATATTATTGCACAAAGTATTTGTTAGTGTCTTTTAATGATTTTTTTATGTTTAATGTTAAAACTTTTCGAAAAAAGTAGCTTTAAGACTTTAAATGATTGATGTTCTCTGTTTTCTTCTGTTTATACCATTTTCTTTATAGAAATATTTTCAGAATTAATGTAAGAAATAGTGAAATGACTAATGTCTCTAACTTCGCATCAATCTGAGACTCTATATGCAACAATAATATAGCATTCAATTTGGTGTCATTCATCTGAGTTCGCAATTAATTGGTTATCTATTGTTCTGTTGCTCTATTACAATGAATCACAATATGCAGAAACAGTCTGCTTGTAGATATAGATCAAATATGAAATATAAAAATGTATGAATAATATGATGTTTTCATTTATTTCTCTATTGTAAAAGAAACAAAATTATACAATCCACGTGTGATTTTTACGCAAAAAATCCCAACTAATTTCTTGACAAACAATATAAGGTACGCATTATATGATCTATGGCAGCGGTTCCCAACATTTTCACAGTCGTTCCCAACGATGGTTCCCAATCCGTTTATTTAAATGAGTTTTCCCACGAACCACTTTTAATATGATTATACTTATGTATATATATATATATATATATATATATATATATATGTATGTGAAATTTTGAATTTAGTTCACAGATCTCCATTACTACTTTTGCGGACCACCAGGGGTACGCGGACCCCATGTTAGGAACCACTAGTCTATGGTAACAGCATATTGGTTGCGGTGGGGAAGAATACATTAATATTCAAATTAAAGTGACAATGCTGAAAACAGAAGAGCTTTCTTAATATCAGTAATGGAAATTCGATTGTCTGCCCGTGTCATGACAGATAAACAGGTGAACTGCGTACATCTAAAATTATTTCTATGTCTTAAGTGTTATGTACGATTCTTTCTTTGCTTTAAACCTCAAATTCTCACGTAATATCTCATCCTGAATATAATAAGAGACAAAATCGCTCTCATATTAGACGTAATATTATTAAACACATGAAATCCTTCAGTCCTAGACAATGAAACGGTCACGAGTGGAACGCCTTTCATCATATTTGAGCTCAATCAAGACTGGTCTGGTATCTAAACAACACCAACGACATGAATAACAACATCAACAACAATAACATTAAGTTGTATTTCAGACCAGATTCTTTCTATTCAATTTAAGATTCCACTTCTTTAATATATTACTCTTAACTACTCCAACATTTTCTTTAAAATCTTTACAATTTCATCTGTCTCATAGAAACTGAAATTGTCAGGAATGGAACGTCTTTGATCGTAACTCAAATAGGACTGATCTGCTGGATAAACAATAACAACAACAAACGTAAAAATAACTGCAAGAATTGCCGTTTTTCAGACCGAGTTCATTCTATTCAATTTAAGATTTCATTTCTTTAATAATCTTACTCTTTTAACATTTCCCAGATTTTCTTTAGATTCTGCACAATTCCATCTGTGTTATCTGATCATCAGTGAGCCAAAATCTCCAAGTTAGAAATAAAACATTGAATTCAGAAATGTATCCTTTGTTTGTTATAATCTATAACGTTTCTTTATTATTTATATTATTTACTTAATAGAAAAAAAAAAACTTGGAAAGATTTTACCAGTCTTGTCTCATTTTCTTGTGCAAAGCAATGACTGTCTGATCACCGACACACCAGGTATCTGAACATGTTAGTAGCCATAGTGTCTGACATTTCTCTAAGTTATTCAGATATGAAGTGTTGAAATGTTTGCAGTGATCATGTCTTTATCACAGGCTTCATGATTAAATAGAGAATACAAATTATCTATCTATCTATCTGTCTATCTATCTATCTATCTATCTATCTATCTATCTATCTATCTATCTATCTATCTATCTATCTATCTATCTATCTATCTATCTATCTATCTATCTGTCTATCTATCTATCTATCTAATCATAAATATATCGGAATCTTTGCCTATGTAGATATCCATATATCTATATTCTCACTAGGATTCTTCAATGTAGCATTAATCGCGAACTACAAATACAGTATATTTTAATATGTAATATATACCGAGTAATATGACTGTACGTTGTCAAAAACCAATAAAAACTATAAGGATAAGATCTTATGCATGCACACATGGAGGCAGGCGGCTGAATTGAATGTTAGATTTGCAGATGCTGGTGCAGTAATGAGATAATGACACTTGATCTTAAGAAGAAGAATGGTTAGTAAACAATCGCAACTTGCTATCTTCAATTAGGCTTTTATGCCTCTCATCACCTGTAGGCACGAATCTAGGGTAACGACCGTAAGTGTATGATTTCGTATTCAAGCACCAATACAGGATTCCTCGGAAGTATCTCCGGAGTGACGTTAGTTAGCACGGTGTATAAGAAAGCGATCAAGGAATTAGTCTAGGTCTAACCGCTACTTAACACGGACAGGTCTACACACATGTGGTTTGAATGACGCAAGAAAGTATCAAAGAATCGCAAGAGGGATTCTCGACACCGAGACAACCTGCAGGGGGGGGGGGTTACGCGTCGTTGAATAAAACGGAGAGTATTGGATGATATCCAGTTTCAGTCGGTTGCAACGGGGAATTTTAATAACGGTAAAATCTTGTCGGAAATTCACCACATATTAATTTCACCTTGCTTTGTCTATTCCAATCCTCATTGCCGTGAGTCTGAGAATATGGGTGCTCTATATTTCTTCGTCTATTCCGACTCCTAAGTTTGGTTGCGCATTCAGTCAAAAATGCTCTGGCTTATCCCTTGATATCATCCAGCCAGGAACTTCTCGGTCTTTCCTTGTCATGTTTCATGAGGCTTCTTCCTTCGAAGATTTCGGTGCTGAGTTTCTGGGCTCTGATAATAGCAGTTCCCTATTTGTAGCTGCAGCCCAAATTTTTCTTATTGTTCCCATTTCCTGGAGTGATGCCAAATTTGTTGGATAACCAATTAGCAGGCAGCGCTCTTTTGTAGCATGTTACTTCATTAGTTTTGCGGTGTCGTTTGCTATTAGAGTGTAGCTTTCACATGCAGGCAACAGGTCTGAACAATGCCTTCAGGAACTTTAATATATAATTTTCTTGTTTCGAGGTCCCTCTTTCTAGATTGTGTTGCGTTATGGCTAATTAACATAAGTACAAAGTTGCATATTTGACGGATTGTGTTAGTGAATTAAATCGATTCCTGCATTTGCGATCTGGGAAGAATGAGAGACAAAATTCCCTTCCGTAGGATTTGAAACAAGTGTGTTAAGAATCTAGAACAATAATACAAATAATGTTCCCCCTGGGCTCTTAACGATTCCGTTAGAGTGATATGTTTATGATAGTGTGAAAGATGTTGACTACGTTGGTGAGGATTACGATGGTGACGAGGACGGCTATGTTGATGAGGATGCTGAAGATGATGACTGTCGTAAGGAAGGAGATGACAATATAATAATGATGTTAATGATGGTGGTGAAGGTAGTGGTGGGGTCAGAGATGGTAGTGGTGGAAGAGGTAGTGAAGATGATAAGGATAATAATGATGACGATGATGTGAATGAAGATGACGAAGATAAAAAAGAGTAAGAATAGGAGATACTTGTAGACGTCAATGACGAAAATTGCAATGATTGTGATTACAATAAATCTAGGTTACAGACTATTCAATAACATGCAAGAATTAACCTAAATGTTCTTAAGAGATCAGCGTTAGACAATCCACGCGACTATACAATTTATAACCAGCGATTTAAAGTGTGAAATCTCGATGCTTATGCTACAGCTGTAAAGTGTGAAAACATTTTATTTACTTATCTATTGGTTTGTATTACGTTTTGTGTTCTTGTATTCAAAATATCTCAAGCATTGCTGATTTTTTCGTTACTGCAAACGTATACGATACAAGCCAAAAGTTTAGCAACAGACATATAGAATATAATGATACTATATATATATAACATCAAATGTTTAGATTTTCCTTAAAGTCAGCCAATTGGCGGATTCTTTGGCTTATAAGATTGAACATCTAGCTGTATTCGCTCCGAGTCCCTTCGATACAAAGTTGCATATTTGACGGATTGTGTTAGTGAATTAAATCGATTCCTGCATTTGCGATCTGGGAAGAATGAGAGACAAAATTCCCTTCCGTAGGATTTGAAACAAGTGTGTTAAGAATCTAGAACAATAATACAAATAATGTTCCCCCTGGGCTCTTAACGATTCCGTTAGAGTGATATGTTTATGATAGTGTGAAAGATGTTGACTCGTTGGTTGGTTGCTATTAGTGTTAAGTAAAGGCAAACTCTGTGTTCTACAATAATTTACTTAAATAATTTCAAGTGATTCAATTTATGAAAATGTACGAAAAACTACCGCTTAACAATAGATGTGGAGCAGTAAAAAGTAGCTGAAATATATCCTAAACAGCAAATATTGCACAAATTATATCTGCCTTAATTCTATCATCTTAAATCTTATTTACTAGAAATAAAATTAGAATCGTAGATGTTTACGTTAAACTAATGAGATTTGATGTAACTTTACACTCTTCTAATTCAACCAAATGTAACACTATAGTAATATTTCCAGCAAAACTTGAGATTAATCAATAAAGCGAAATCACACTTATAATATTGCAAAGATTAACATGAATATAATACATTTAAGTGTGTATAATTTATGCTTATCATAATGTATTGTAAGTACCAAAACTAGACGTTAGTTTGTGCACTAAAACTGTAGTAACACATATTCCGTTACATGTCTGCTGCCAATAGGTGGCAGTTCAGTCGCTAATAAATTTATGGAACTCTGCTAAGAAACTTACAACTTAGAATAATAAAACGTACGGATAAAATATTTTATTCATCTCCTATGGGAAAAGTCTTTTCTATCTAACAACGTTACATATTTATGTATGTATGTATGTATGTATGTATGTATGTATGTATATATGTATGTATGTATGTATGTATGTATGTATGTATATTTGTGTGTATGTAAGTATATACACACATATATCTATATATATATTAATGTGTGAACGTGTTTCCGTGTGTCTATATAACAAGAAAGCGCCAGGAGAAATGACAATTTCTTGAATTTGGAAAACAAAAGTAAACTGTAGATGTACTACATATACGCGATGATTTCGTAAATTTTTGAAATCATCTTTTATTCGAGAGAGAAAGAGAGAGAGAGTGAGAGAGAGAGAGAGAGAAAGAGAGAGAGAGAGAGAGAGAGAGAGAGAGAGAGATGAAAGAGAGAGAGAGAGAGGAAAAAAAGAGAGAGAGATAAACGAGCACCTGAGGACAATTGCTACCGATTCCAAATGAGAAGTGCGTGACTGGGAAAGATAATTATTATACAAGAACCAACAATTTTTTCAAATGCATATGCAATTTAGGAAGAGACAGTCAGATTGTTTGGAGGCGAGAGGTCAATCACCGACACGTGTTTCTTCTTCAAAATAAGACGCCAGTGCAGCGTTTCTACATTTACTGTAGCACGTATATAACTTAGGCACACATTGGGATTAGATAATATTTACTGCCGATATATATATATATATATATATATATATATACAGAGAGAGAGAGAGAGAGAGAGAGAGAGAGAGAGAGAGAGAGAGAGAGAGAGAGAGCTGTAGAAGTGTATGGTGTGGGTTTTAACATATTACATGTTTATTTACATCTATGCACATATATTTCGAAAACGTTTTCCTCATTCGTAAACATACACACCCACTACATCCTATATACACATTCCTGTTCAGCGCCGTATATTTCAGTTTATAATTTCAAATACCTTTGATTTGAGAAAAGAATATAATATTTCTCATGATTGAAAATGTGAAATATTTTAAAGAATTTTTCAAATGTCACTATTTATTCTAGATTACACATTTAATCCGTCCACAATTCTTGGATAATTTTAATGTAAGTTTTAATTTATTTTCACTCCTTTTATTTTTAGTTATTTTTTTTTTTTCTTTCGTCTTAAATACGAAGGAAATTTTACTGTTAATGGAAAATTCCGGGTATGGCTTTTGAATGCAGAGTTAATATAATTAATAAAATGAATGCGCAAGAGAAAATTCTTGCTGTATTATTTATTGGTGCTCGTTAAAGAATGGAAACCAAAATAGAGGTTATGTGTATTTAGCAGGGAACCCATCAAAGTCAAATTTAGGGATTTCACATTAGTGTAATGACAAGAAAAGAAACCTAAGAAATCTCACTGCTTAGCATTTCTCTTGAGTTAACTTAATTTATCCGATGGCTTCTTGTTTTTATACGTCATTGACAAATGCCGATAATACTCTTCACACAAATATACAGATAAGCAGACGAGAGACTCTAGTTTGAATTGAAACTTTACTGCGACTACATCACTTAATGTATGGATTACTCTAAATTTAAAAGTTTCTTGCTAAGTTCGTCATTCGTTTTCCAAAACCTAGGGGCGAGCAGGCTGTGATTAAAATATTGGTGTGATGTTTATTCTAACGGTTATAGAGTGACGTGACACCAATATTAGAGCAGAGTGCGTTTGTTTAAATCAAAGTTTCAGAATTTTAAAATCAGCAAAACTACTTTATATTTATAGTGTTTTTACTTTATTTCTGTCATGTTTGTATTAGACTAAGTCAATTAGCTGAAATTTCCTGACATTACGACCAAATGTGTTCC
Organism: Octopus bimaculoides; assembly: GCF_046866305.1. Classification (NCBI taxonomy): domain Eukaryota; kingdom Metazoa; phylum Mollusca; class Cephalopoda; order Octopoda; family Octopodidae; genus Octopus; species Octopus bimaculoides. The sequence continues at coordinate 3,541,203 of NC_142940.1, forward strand.
ACTTTTACTTCTAATTATTGAAATACAAAAACAGCTCCGTTCACATAACTTTATACGGCTAAGCCAGACATCCTGCATTGCATTTTTTTTACTGCTGGGAAAGTTATATCCGATATTACATGGTAACTAATCTTTAAAATCGAAATAACACATTTGAATTTCTCATTCGAATTATATTTTCATTCATTTATTTAATAATTTATTCATTTGCTTAATGATGTAGAGGTTGTTAATTCTTGCTTACCTGCGCAATACAGTGACAGTTACATGTACATACTTACATCTATACTTATATATTTTAATTTTGTGACGTCTTTACCCAGACGAAGAACTCTATCCGAAACGTTTGCTACGCCTTACCCACAGGTATTTTACTCTACTATTTCTCTCACCTTTTCCAAACAATATAAATTTTTCTCGGATTCTTATTTAATCTCATACATCCGGGCGCGTGCAGTCCGCGCACACATACACACACACGTACGCGTATACGTACACACACGCATCATTGTGACAGCAAAGTAACCGAAGTGCCTGCAGTGCTTTCAGTCAGAACCGATATCCTGAAATGCAGTTAGTCTCGGAATTCATTGTCTTAAAATTTACTTTTATATCAATAATATTATAGGAAATTCCGTACAGCTATATAATAAATTTTAAGCATGAAATTGATAAAGAAAACTCATTAAATTTTCGAAATTCCATTTTCAATTTCATAGGTTGGTATGTATAACGATATATGACAGGAGAATAGAGAAATTTATTGACTGTTTATGATAACAGCACTGCTGCTCTGCTGTTGAGCAGTTTATTCAAATATTTAACCAGTTCACCATCTGGTTGAAAAGTCAAATAAAGTTTATTTTCTGGCTAAAGATTTAATTTTTTATCAGTCTTATCAGAGAAACTTATATTCTTTTATTCTTTTAACAAAAGTTTACGAAAGTGATAGCGGGCATCAACTTCCATACAGACACCATCATATCACATTTAGAGTTATGCTGGAGAAGAGATAACACCAATTGCTTAATAACAAAGACGACGATAATTTTTTTCCAAATTATATCTTCTGAGGATTTTATCTTTTAATAGTTCTAGGTCAAAGAACAACGTTAGTTATAATCAGCATATTGCTTATCATGTCTAATGTTTCAGGAATCAATCATAATGTCTAAATACATTCAAGAACATAGATTTCTATTGCTTTTTTTCTTTTAGTTTTTCGATTGTTACTTTGAATTCCAAACAACTCTTCCCTTTTGTTTGTTGTACTCTCAGAAATAGAGTTCTTAAGCTAGACGCAAGAAAGTCCAGATCGATTATGTTAACCTTGATTTAAATATTGGACACTTTGAATATTCAGCTTACTTTGTGATCTCTAAATAAATTCTTCCACATTTTGCACACAATTGTGTAATCCAAAGATCTAGGGGAAAATTAGTTTTCTATTGTAGTTCTTCTTCTTCTTCTTCTTCTTCTTCTTCTTCTTCTTCTTCTTCTTCTTCTTCTTCTTCTTCTTCTTCTTCTTCTTCTTCTTCTTCTTCTTCTTCTTCTTCAGAGTCTGTCGTCGAACCACATCCACTTTAAAGAAAGAAAACTCACTTTGTGCCTAAATTAGAAACAATTATGATTCAATTTTGTACATTGTGAGTTCAAATCTCTTGCCAAGGTACACGTTGCTATTCAGTTCTCTGGTTGCGTTGGAAGATCGATAAAATAAAGTAATAATCCGATACTTTGGCTGTTGTAATCGACTGACACCTTCTGAAATTTCCAACCTTGTGTCTACGTTTGTAAAAGTGGGTCGTTGTGGTTGACGAGGTAATAAACTGAATGATTAAAGAGCTAGAAAATACCTTGGGATATAATATTTTGACTCTTTTCCGTCTGTGTCTGGTCTCTCCGATGTTAGCCTTGCATTTCATCCATTCAGAATAGATAAATTCATGTAGCAGTATTGGAATTGCCGCAATGGACTTTCTTTCCTTCACAAAATTGCTGGCTTTGCATCTACATGAAAAAATCAGTTATTAAGTGAATGTAATTTCCACTGGATGCTAGTCGTTTCTCTTACCGAAAAACACTCAAAATTAAACAATCCATATCGAAAATAATTCCCTTCACCTTTGATGTTAGTAGTTTTTCCAGGATACAAAATGCTCGAGGAATTTCCTTCGTGTGATAGAATTACGGGAGATACATAAACTTTATAGGACCTGATATTTATGGATTTTTGTCAGTGCCTTATTTTAATTACTCTGGTCAAAGTGTGGTCAACTAAATTCGTATCTCAACAGAGCAAATTTCAGAAGTATCAACAATTGCAGATAAACTGAAGTGCTTAATCCATGATGTTTAAAATGTTTGGTGTATTTGGACCAATTGCCATACATTTCTTGATCCTTTCATTTTGTTAAATAAAAATATTTATTGAGATTTGGGAAAGCACGTCGCTGTCCTAGCATCTCATCCTCCCGATAATTCTTTGATATAAAATAAACTTAATAGAAGCTTTTTCTTTCATATCATTTTAGTGTCTCGAAATTGTAATTCGTTATGATTTGATATTATTTAAGAAAGTATAAAATATATTTGTGTCATTTTTGCATTTATAGAAAACACACTTTATAATTAACATATCATTAGTAAGATATTATTTAAAAGAAGAGAAATACGCAAAGTGCATTTTTTTTATTTCTCAAACACTCAAGTAAAAACAAAGACGTGTGAAAGGTGTGGGTATGGCAACGACTCATATACACGGAGTCTGCAAATATTGGTTATGAGCAGGATGCCACGAAAATTATGAAGACATGCCTTAATTTTTTTAACACTGAATGGTAAACAATTCTACAGAGATGATTACAAGAAGAGATGATTAAAAAAAGAAATGATTGCAAACATTAACCATAAACATCAACAGAAGAATATTTCAAGATGAATCGTTATCACCATTCTTTTCTTTCTGTCTACTGCAGACACACATAATGAAGACATGAAATCGAATTGAAGACAGATACAAATCCTGCATGAGGGTGAGCAAGAATCTACTATATATAGATGACCTCAGATTGTACACAACAAATAACAAACAAGCAGGAAAACCGTTACATAATCTACGCAGATTTACCAGAGGAACGGAGAACACAGTGGATTAGAAATATTGGCAAAGGTAAATTTGGAGAGGAGAAATATAATTAAGACAGTATCATGCTTGATAAAGACATAAGACAATTAAATCAAGCGCAGAATTACAAATGCAGGGGAATTTAATGAACAAGACAACGTATAACACACGCAAATGGGTGTGAATATGACGAAGATATATTAGAGATATATTAGATTAATAATTGATACAGAAATAATGCAACGATTAAGGTAATAGGTAGCAAGCTGTTGTTGTCCTACAGTAATAAGTTATAAATATTGTATCCTTAGGTGGAGTCTGAATAATTCAGAAGATGCAGCAGAAATAAAAATTAAATATTTAGAATATGCTGTTCCATATCGGTGGTAGGATATAATTATTTCATTACGAATACTCGGTGGTAGGATCGTATACAACTAGAAATCTATCGCATTATCAGGTGCAAGATTATAAAAAATAGCTTGTGAAGAAAAATGAGAATCTTATACAAATAGCTAAAACCCTCGATAAAAAACACAACTGATTTCCGTGGAAACCAAGAATGCGAAGACTGTTGGGTACCAGATAGTTTGTGAGACAAAAATGAAGCAGTTAAGAACTTCGTATATATTTGAATACAACAAAGGAATTACCGATTCTTAATGCTTTAGTAAAGTAGATGGAAGAATAATGCCCCAAACATAGATAATATTTGAAGAGTTGAGCAGTACCTAAATCGAAAACTATTGCAAAGAAAATGTCTTAGAGTTGAGATTAAAGAATTCTTGCTTGCATGAGAGAATCAAAGACTCCCTACCAGAGCCACTAAAAGTATATACAGAAGCAGTATATTACCAAATAATTGAATAATGCATAGCGTTAGGGAGGAAAAAACTTAACAGCAGTGACTCTGGCTTACAAGTTTTAGACGAGGGTATTTATCTGACACATGAGAGATTTTCTGTTTCAATGCACCAAAAATTATGCCAATTATATAATATACAGACATGTTATGTCGACTTTGCTTTTCATACTTTTGGAGTCGATAGAATTAGTATTAGTCGAACGTTCGAGTCTAACATATTGACTATCACCTATCCCAAAATGCCTGGCCATTTATGTTGAAGAACTCTATGCATCTGTATTGTAAAACTCTATAAGAGTTTCTCAGTTTGATTATCTAAAACCTTATCTAGTTTGTGCTGATACCATTTCTCAGTGGCTGGAAACCCATATTTCTTGCATAAAGACGAGTGGATAGCAAGCACACTTTATACTGATACCTCTTCAATTCTATCGGCACAAGCACTCACAGTGTGTGTCACACTCTCCACCTTATTTCCACATAACCTACGCTTATTCATTTCTTCTAAGTTATACATATTCCCTAACGAGTTTCCTTATCGAGTTTCCTGAGTAACCAACAACAAACTTCCTCTGTCTTTCTCTAAAGATCATCTTTTTGTTAACCAATTCCATAAAGATTCTGCTATTGGTTCCTCCGTTTCTTTTTCGAATTGACCTTGCAATTCTATAATCTCGCTCGTAATGCGTTTCTCAACTTGTAGTCTCTCTCTGTAATTTTTAATAGTTTTGGTGCATAAGCCTCTGTTTTTGGCAACACTCCTTAAAAATTCTTCTGTACCACTGGCAACATGCATATCTAAAGACTTGCATTAACTAGCCACATAATCGCTTAAACTTATAAATACCCGTCCTCGTACGTTCCACGATATATATATATATATATCCTGATAACTTTTGCCTTTGGGTGCAATGCATACTTGTCAAGCATTGTCTTCCGTGTTATCTTATCCAACGTATCCATCTCCAATTCAAAGCAAGCACATTCTATCATTTGGTTGATAACACCTAAAAGAATGTGCTTCTTTTCCATTCGCCAAAGTGTATAGAGATTTGACTAGGAGGAACTGATGCCAATATATACATACATACATATATATGTGTGCGTGTGCATATATATAAATACATAAGCATATATATATATATATATATATATATATATATATATATATATATATATATATATATATATATATATATATATATGTATATATATATATATATATATATATACATACACCTATATGAGAATTAAATAACTACAACCGTCGCCGCCGCCGCCGCCGCCGCCACCACCGCTGATAACAGAACCCGGATCTCAGCAACTAACCAACGGATAGCTGCTTCGTCAGTTGAAGCGCTTGAAAAAGCAGCTAAACATCTATTAAACAATCGTTCTTTCATCATCAACAAAGAAGGGCACATTGTTTTATATGGTTCAATATATATTTTGAAAGAAGCAAAGATGGTTATGTCATAGCTAGAAATATAATAAGGAAATCTGCTACAGCGAGGTCTGTGTGGGTGTGGGGGACATACCCGAGTTAAAAAGCAACAACAACAGATACAAAAGTAATAAAAACAGCAGCCATTTTTCTTTTTTTTGTTTTCTAATGTAATCATTAAATAGGTTTCTATGGCAACTGAGTCTATCTGTTTCTAAAATTTATTAAAAAGAAATTGCATTATTAAAATTTGAAACGTCTTTGGTTATGAGGCTGTACCTGGGGTTAAACATCAATTGAACGTTTCTATATATTCGGAATGAGTTTATATAACATCAATATGATAGTTGATCATTTATTATCAATTGCAATACTCTATTCTGGTTCATCCAGTTCTTCTTTGAATAGAAATTGGTTTCATTTCTAATATATTTGCTAGATTATTTATTAAATGCCAGTATGTTTTTCCGGAATAGTAAAAACAGCAACCAAATGACAAAGAGGAGTCGGTCATTCAATAAAAATACGATTTTTGGCTGGGCCCAATACTTATAGTGGTAAATCTATATTTGTACTGTACATTCGCTGAAGAAAGAAGCAAAGCTTATTTAGAAATGTCCAAAACGTAAGCCCTAACTGTAAGGCACATCCATAATTTTATTCCATAACTAATATGCCAAACAGCGACACCAGATACGTGGCCATATTTGCATTCTCATGAATAAATAAAGTATGGAGATATAAAATATGAAAATATCTCAAATTTATGCTAAGAATTCCTGGTGTCTTCATAACATTTATGGAATTTCAGCTTGTATTTGATGAGAACGAATTTCTCACATTGTGGAGATGTGCTTTATGAAGTGTCAGAATTATGCGGTTATTTGACAGGGAATTATAGCGAGTGAAAGCTATATCTGCGTAAAAGAAATGAGCTCAATATTATTAGCCATCAAATATGATGAATGCGCGCGTTAGAAACACAGAGGATTTGTGTTATCAGAAAAAGACTTGGTATTAAACTCATTGGGTTACCGCATGATATATAAACAGATGACGTGTGTGTGTGTGTGTGTGTGTGTGTGTGTGTGTGTGTGTGTGTGTGTGTGTGTGTGTGTGTGTGTGTGCATGAGAACGCATATGTTAGTTGAGGTGAAGCATGTTGACAAGTAGTTTGATAGTAGCTTTGAGACAATGGTATGCAGTAGATACTTAACATTTTACAATGATAGGTAATAGAGTAAGCGTCACCAGAACAGAAAGTATAGATTTATTCGCCTTCGAATGAATATTAAATCAATATTTTAAAGTGTAAAACATTCTATTTCACTAAAGAATCATTCCATTTCTGTTGCTGCCATAGGCGTAGGGATAGGCTTTCCAATATGAAATCGAGAATGAGCAATAATAGTAGCAATCTCATGACTTTTTAAGTCTAAAGACCAATTCATTTTCTATTTGGTCAGTATATCACTATGTGGAAGAAATTATTTATTAATTAATCTCACCGTCACGTTAATCGTGGTACATAATTCAGTGGTTAATAAATTCTGTCTGTTGGCTGAAATCGAAATCAAAACATAAACTACGTAGTAATTTTAATCCTGTTCACTACCGCTGAGTGATACACCATTATCACACAGATTCAGCATGATTTCGTTAAATGATGTATGCAAACGTCGAAATGATGACGATATGAAAACGTAAAAGGTAAATTACGAATATTATAATGTCACAAATTTTATCAAATATTCACTCATTTATCAATTCTTTCATTAATTAATAATCATCATTCTCTGATTCAAAATATAATTAATTTCCCAACAATCCGTAATGTTAGTTTTATAAAACATAATTCCTGGTAACACTCTCTTCTCTGTGAAACCATATATGTGACATTACGAGATCAAATCTATTTGTATTCTTTCAAAGCACACAAACTAGGTTTAGGTTTTGCTTTATTTGTAAATCTTGCTATGTTTTTAAAGATTTGATGCAGAACTGTGTCTCTCTACTGAACCTATTTACTGATTTCGTTAACTAGAAAACATAATTAATCCTCACAGAAATCTATTTTAAACCTAGATAAGAATAATATGAATTCGGCACAACAGAGAAGTTGTTCCAGGTTATTCCGAGAGTTTTCCTCCTTTAAAACCAAACAAACGAACTACCCTGCTATTACGTTTTCCACGTAACTCCAAGGCATACACATTATAAACACATTACAGTAACTTATACATTAGATTCTATTTAGCGTTGTCTGAATTCATATTCTTATCCAAGTGGTCTGGAAGAAACTCTGTAAATGCGACTCGATACCAGTGAATTTTGTGTTTTCTTTGGGTGTGGTCCTAGATAACTGTGTATATATGCGTGTGAAGGCATATGTCTGTGTGTTACAGCGAAACTGTCCTAGATGTAGTACGAGAAGTATTGTTGCCACAACAATATTAGTACAACGTCGTCGGTTTCACTTGACTGTTTTCGATGATATCAGTTCATGCAGATTGGATTTGCTTCTGGTCCTAAATACGAATGCCAGTATTCAAAGGGACCTTATTTATCGCTGTAAACATTCCTCTTCAAGAGTTGCAAGTTTAGGTGTCCCTGAAAAAGTCATGTAAAACAAATGAATTCGAGAAGGGTGTATTCTGGGATTAAGTTACGGAGAGGAGAAGTTAGTGGGGTGGCTAATGAATGAACAAGCCTTGGGAGGAGAAAGGGAGAGTCATGAGTGACTCTTAAGGGGTTTCAGTGGAGGAACAGGAGGAATCTGATCAACTGGCACCGGGTGATGATTTTGTAACAGTGATTTATAAGATAAGAATAAAAACTTGTTTGTGCGTGTGTTTGAGAAGAATTTCTTGCCAGTCAGTTCAGTCACGACTTTGTGGATGCCATCTTGGTTATATATCTGTGTAAGCGACAACATCGTAGAAATGGCAACAGAACAACGCTGCGGTTCTTATTCGAGATTTGTCGACGTTTAAGCCCGTGGAGTTGCTTTCAAATAGTTCTTGATTCTGAAAAAACAAAAAACAAAATCACACCAATATTTCTAATGCAGTATTTACTCTCATTGAAAAGTATTTACATGCACCTCGCTGATCATATAACCATTTCAGAACATACTATCCTAGATATGATTATTGCAATCACTTATTTTCTGTTTTAAATTTTGTAAAAATATTCAACATATTCTGTCTTAAAACAGTGTTTAAACATGCTTATAATATATAGGATCAGTTTTTCCTGATTATATACGGGTAATTTCATTTGACTTGTCGATGGCCAATATCTCCTCTTGCGTTAGACAGGGCACAACAACGGACAGCATAAATATCACATCAATAAAGGATTCTTATGATTTTCGGACCATTATTGTGCCATTCAAATCCAATAACATCTGCGATAGCAACATCTCAAGGGAGAATTTCGGTGGCCTGTGGGATTTACAACGTAAACCTTCCCTTAAAGCATATCAAAGCAGTATTCCAGTTAAGATAAAATCTAATTCCTTATGAAAATTTAACTCGCAGGAAATTTCAAGCAAACGCTGACAGGAAAATAAAACTAGTTTACAAACTTGTGTCAAACTAATTTCCGTTTCTCTCTTTAGAAAAAGGAACCGCTATATACACCCATTTTCAAACCCAACTCATCAATGAATTTTTTCAAATGAAATCCCTTTAGAAACATATTTTACGTTTCATCATATATGGCTAGAAATTGAGTATTTCTACTTGAAATCTATATCTATCGTTCAACTCCAAACATTTGGCATCATGCCAAAGACTAAGATGTTATCATACACTGCTGCAGATGCTTTCCCTTCCACACGTTCCGGGTCAGACTGATTCCTTCACCACATTTTGGTGTGGTGATAATAGAATTGAATCAGAGCCATAGTGTTAGCTTATACTTATATCATAGCCTAGACAGATAATAGAACAATGTTACATTTTGTTTGGAGTGCACAAAATCTGCCAGAATATACAAGAAACCGATCAAACAACATAATATCTTTACTGATAAAATCAATATGAAATGTTCTTGTGGCGATTATGCTATTTCTAATGTTTATTTTTACCAAAAAAATGTTTGTTACTCTAAATGTATCTATTGTTGAGGTAGCTGTTGCAACGTGGACGGTCGTATAATCTGAGTTTCCGTATAACTTGCATATCCTATCTTGAGCGGTTCAGATTGTAGATTTGCCGTATGTTCTACCCTACATTCATATATCGTCTGTTGGTGAATCAAAAAGAATTAGATTATTAGTTTATTTATAATGTTAGCAAAAAGTGTATACCATTTAAGTACTTCGTTAATACAAAGACAATCATTAAATATAAAAAGTAATTCATGACTCATTAACTATTCCTCCAGCTATTATTACAATAATTTCGACATTCATATGGGTGTAAGGAGTTCAAAACTAGGAACAGAGTGTTCAATAATAAAATATTGCGAAATACAGATACAAGAAGAAAAATAATCAAACAAAAAAACATAATTAAAATGAAATCCAAAATTAACAAAGGCTTAATTATTGAATTAACGACGGCTGTATCACATTTAGAGAGTGCTATAGATGTACAACACGTTCACTATGCACACAAAAACACACACACTCACACACATACACACACACGTAGAAATGCACGCACGCGTGAAGACACACAGTATATATGTACATATATATGTATATATATATATATATATTTGTTTTGCAAGATTTTTTTTTTATGTGAAATCGTGTGTTGAAACAGATGTTGTTGTACTTGGGGATGGTCATATTGCCAGTTTAGCCAATAAAAACACACGCACTGTATATTTGGTGTTAATTTTTTTTTTTTTTTTTTTTTTTTTCAGCTTTATATTACATTAATCTTAATCTTAATCTTATTTCGGCCAGAGTTCTTTCGTCACACTTCTGTGACCTCATCAGTGGTCCTTTGTTTCCTTCTTTCTTATGTGTGTCTCACCTTGCTAACTATCAGCCATTTTGCTAACTATCAGCCATTTTGACAAAATGGCTGATAGTTAGCAAAATGGCTGATAGTTAGCAAGGTGAGACACACATAAGAAAGAAGGAAACAAAGGACCACTGATGAGGTCACAGAAGTGTGACGAAAGAACTCTGGCCGAAATAAGATTAAGATTAAGATTAATGTAATATAAAGCTGAAAAAAAAAAAAAAAAAAAAAAAAAAATTAACACCAAATATACAGTGCGTGTGTTTTTATTGGCTAAACTGGCAATATGACCATCCCCAAGTACAACAATATATATATATATATATATATATATATATATATATATATATATATATATATATATGTATGTATGTATACATATAAATGTACGTATACACTCATATCCATGTATACACACACACACACACACACACACACACACACACATATATATATCAAGAGAGAGAGAGAGCAAGAGAGAGAGCCTATTAATCTCACTATGACAGACGCATGTTCATAAGTATAAAGACATTTGTTGATATATTATAGTATTATTATTGTTTATAATAATAATAATAATAATGATGATGATATACTGTTTGCTTCGTATTAGTAACTCGTATCTACCAAGTGCGCATGAGCCAATGAATGATATATTTGTGATGAATATTCTCTATAAAAAGTACACATATAACAAAACAAAGAACATAGTTGCAATTACAGGCAATTGTATTCAATTCATAATACAGTCAAATATTTGAAAGTTGATAAATATATATGCTAAGTATTTACAGAAGCTAGTCGTTCATTTAGTTGTTTCATGAAGTTTTACGATATTATTATTTTATTAAGATTAATACTTCAAAGGACAGACATTCGTTTACTTAACTAATTTTCATTTCTTTGTGTTTGTTAGTTTTCGGCAGACGCATTGAAATATGAATAGAAATCGATGTTGCAGTATTTTGAACCATTGCGGGAGGTAGACTTCAGTCCAGTGGACGTACTGCTTGTGTTGTAGCTCACACTTAAAGCTATTTCATATTGTGTTCAGTTATATTTTTCCTGGAAGAAGGCGCTGTGAATGAGAAGAGAAACTTTGACAGGGAGGGACTTCCATAGAAAAAACGTAGTGATAGAGTTAGAGAAAGCGGTTAGTATAGGGTCTGATGTTTCTCGAGGAGGATATATAGTTATGGAAAGGATCACAATTGAGTTACTAGTTCTTTTTAGATAGGAACGCATGTTTTACCTTTTCTCTGCTAAACATTGTAAGTAGACGAAGTAAGTAATGGGAATAAAAGAAAACATGTGAAAAATTGATTTTCTACAGCAGTTGGTTTTTATTTCTATTAGCTTAAGGAATTCACCCGAAATCTCTGGGCTTCACATGAAGAGATTCATAGAATATTTTGTATAGTCCTCACTTCTGAAATTATATTTTGTTCATAACGATCTCAACCATTTGTTTATACATCCATAAAGCATGTGGATAGATTTAACCGATTTCATTGGTCCTTTTAATGTTTCTTACTACTTAGTTGTAATTGACAGTTTCTCTAAATGGCCAGAAAATAAGTGCAAAAAGCCAAATTTCCCAACTATTATAAATCTTTTACACGAATTCTTTGCAAGATTTGGCATCCCAGTCAAGATAGGGTCTGACAACGGAACGCAATTTGTGTCTAGCGAACTTTAAACAATTTGGAAACGTTCGCGGTAGGACATATAACTACGGCGCCATAACTTCCTAGATCTAACGGACTGGCAGAACGCTTTGTCAATACCTTCAAAAGAGCCCTTGGAATATTAAATATGAAGTTACGAATGAAGTAACTCTACAACAATTTAAAGAGTGCACCATGTGACACCAACTCTGAATGTACCAGCAGGTAGATCCCCAGCGTACAAGGAAACTAAAATCAGTCTTTGATATATATATATATATGTATGTATATAGATATATAATATCTATATATATATTGATATTCTCATATATATGTATTTATATTGATATGCATATATATATATATATATATGTATGTATATAGATATATAATATCTATATATATATTGATATTCTCATATAT
>NC_142940.1:3556210-3621210 GCF_046866305.1 Octopus bimaculoides
TCTGACAGACATTGTAATTATCAATACGGAAGTTTAAAAAAGCAAAAATTCACATTAAGGAAATAATAATAATAATAATAATAATATATGCTACATGCTGCAATTTCTCTTAAATTCTCTGACTCGTCAAAAAATGTGCTCTAAATCAGATATCTTAATGGAGTTTCCTTCTAATACTGATTTATTCATTTAAAAATATATTAATGAATATGACGCTTAGTTGTAAATGGGAAGGAATGTCTGAATATGTTAATCTGGTTAATAATGTTTTTCAAGATGTTGCTTTATCTATCTCTATACTGACCTAATTAATACTTCTATGACCAAAGGCATTCTGTCTGTGATAATCTCCTGTTATGATCAAGATGTTGCATGTTTTGAATTAACTTATTTAAAGTATTCCGTTCTTAGAAACAAAGGAATCTAATCGACGTTTGAAATGAAATTTGGTTACCTTCTTTAAAAGATCGAGTGAACACCCCGGCGCAAGGATTTTGAGTAAGCTACGAAGATCGTTTTAAAACTGATTTTTGGTTCGAGAAAGCGAGGAAGAACCTACATCCAGTCCTGTAACCTTTACTCTCTTTCAATTTGGATGTAATACAAACGCAGCAAGAAATTTCAAGTATATCAATATAAAATGAACTCTGGAAAGAGCAGAAAAAGTATCAAAAATAAAGATGTATGTGTTTATTATTCGGCCGAATGAAGACGGCTAGCTGGCAGAAACGTTAGCACGCTGGGCTTATTGCTTAGCGGTATTTCGTATGTCACAGTGCTGTCACTCGGCACACTGCCTCGTGAAGAGGACCGCTGGCTCTCACCGTATGCTGCCATCTGTTGGCCAGCTACAGAACTAGACCGAGACTCTGTCGATACCACCTCGTATAGTATGTTCTATTGTATCATTTATTAAGTATTATGTAATAATATATAATCCTGAAATTGTAATAAAAAATACGGTAAAACACAGTGAGTTTGGGTACCGTACATGCTACAGCGCCAAACTGTTGATATAGCACAGAATAACACCGGATATAATAGATTGACATCAGAAACATTGAAAAGAAGAAATGCAATGATTTAAACCTTATATTATATTTAGATGGAATGATTCTACGTCTGATCGATATGTGGATAACAGATCATTACAGTCAATATAATTATAGAACTCATTGTTAAATAGCCCCTATTGTTACTGCTAATTCTAACCTACTGAAAGTCTTATGATTCCTGCAATTTGACTTCATTTCCAAGCTTCAATAATTATAAAGAGAGCTCATAATAAGGAAAACTCATTTCTTAAAGACTGAGAAACTGACATTTAACATTTTCGATGGAGATTTGTCACGCTAAAATCAGACGATCACAAACGCAAGTGAATAATATTAGTGAACAATGTGAGAGGCAGTGAATTGCTAGAAATGGTAAATATGTTTAACATGAAGACTTATTCATCCATATTCCGAGTTCGAGTCTCACCAGGACAGCCTTTACTTTTCCTGTGTCTTGTAGTCAATACAATAGCTACAAGGCTGATCGGCAGCTCAATATATTTATTATAACGCAAATAGCTCTTTTTTAAAATCGGAAACTAAATATTAAATATTACTCTTCATGATTGTAGATTAGAATGGAGCAACCACAAAATAACTAATTTCATTTAGATAGACTCATTCCAAGCTAAATACCGTTGAAACACTGAACTGTACTTTTAATACACGTCAAACTTACAAATGATATTCTTCTAGCCTGGAACCTTATTATTTTGGCTTGTTTAATCAGCACCAGTACATTTGCCAAATTCCTTCGTTCATTGGCGTACCATTCAAATGCGCTGTGTACGTGAATTCCCATGTTTAACTCTAATTTACACCAATACTTCATTAGATATCTTGAAAATCTCTACTGAGCGAGTTATAAGTATATGAAATTAAAGAAATCCTTTTAATTTATTTGGCTTGCGCATCCCAACAAGATTATGTTAAACTTTATCCTTCAATCTATTAATTCATATAATTAACGTATTAACATAATGGAATGAATTCCAGTAACATTTAGCCACTCCTACAGAAATCGGCTCTGTGTTTTGTGCGCGCGAGTCTTTGTGAAATCAATAATTATGTAAAATTCGTTGTGATAAATAATGTGATAGTTTATGGTCATTGATGTTGTTCTTATTAATGCTATTTTAAAATAAATATTCATTATTTGAAAGTGGCTTGTGCTCTTCATATTGTCATTTTCTGTTGCATTCTACTCAATTATGGCTTCTCTATGTCGGCCTTTACTTATAAACCCATTATCACTAATGAGAGGTTCGTTAATTACATTTCAGTTTTAATATTTCAATTCCAAACTTCACATAGATGCGATATACTCACAGTAAGTAAAAGCAAACCCGCACATTGATATACATATACAAACACGCTCGGTGTAGAGATAGGCTTTCTGTATAATTAATTTCACACCTTTGAACAGATATGCAAACATAGAAATGGACATTACTATATTAATGCACATCATTAATACTGCATCGATATATTATCAATATGAACCGGCGGAATATCAATATACGGACGTTAACCATTTATCCTCCGTCGGTTTCGCCGCTGAGTATTCAGGTAATCACATTCATGTGCGCATACCTGAGTATTCCACAGATATTAGACATTTCTCTCTTAAAAGAAATTCTCAAGTTCTCAGGTGGGACTAGCATAAAACTCTACAGATGTTCCATAGAAATTATAGCCAGCACTGATTTTTGCAACTACATCTCGTATACGAGACGTCCGATGTGAAGAAATAATGAAATCGAAAATGGAAAATGTAATAATAGCAAAAATCAGTGCTGGCTAAAATTGCTATAGAATATATATAGAAATAACCTTAACAATAATATAAAGAGCACTGCTACCGCAATAGAACGTGATACTGACTCATAAAAACATTTAATAAACTTTATGGTATATTATGGTTGCATAACGAAATACCACGTATCTACAAATCATTAAATAATAACATCAGTTGTTCAGCTAAAACCCGTAACCTGTTCTAGTAAGTCATCAACATTTGATATTCATTTACATTGATGATGGTCCGCTTACAGTAAGCACCACATAAATGCATGTGGGATAGTTTGTTAGCATTTAACAGCTACGTGCTTGGACTATGGATATGTTGTAGTAAAGCTACAAAGTACGACATTTCAAAAGCTAGACAGACGGTAATAGTAAGCTTAAGTAGACTGATGAGGGATCTCTCAGAGACCTGCCGGCATGACAAGAATCAGTCGGAGCTCAACATTTAATCCTGGATCCCACTGACTCACCTAACTCTGTCTCATAAATAATTCTATATTTGTAATTGACGGATACAGATACAATTTAAAATGCATTATCTTCAAACATAATCTGTCTACCCAACACATATATAAAGCAGAAAAAAGATACATGCTTTGTCAAAAAGACAAAGACATACTGGTAAATGATGATGGCATTGCAAACGCTACGACAATTCCGTTTCCAGTTCGGATTGATAGTTCATAGATTACGTATATATTCCATACCAACTCAATTATACATACATGTCGGACACACATACACTCATACGTACGAACATATTGAAACACGTGATTAAATATAATCGATTTTTGATCGTTTACTTGTTTCAGTCCAAAGACTGCGGTCATGCTGGAGCACCTCTTCGAAAGGTTTCCTCAGTCAGAGAAATCGATCCCTAGCACTTATTCTTTTTAAGCCTTGTAATTATTCTAGCGGACTATTTTGCCGTTAAATTATGGGGACGTAAAGACACAAACACCGGTTGACAAACACAGACACAAAGACACACACGCACGCACGCACGCACGCACGCATGCACACACACACGCACACACACAAACACACACACACACATATGTATAAACACATACACATATAGATAGAGGGATAGATACATCCATACAACTATCCATTTATACATACACTGATACATGGATAGCAATAGATATAGATATTATATGATATATATAATACATATGTGTGTGTATGCGTGTGTGTGTTTGTGTATACATACACATGCATGAACTTTGTATAAGAAACATTCTTTCGTATTTCATTGGTAACAAGACGGATTAAAACATTTAGCATCATACACCGTTATATTTATATATATATTTTATACATTCACATTCATTCACTCTATCCTTTATGGACCAGAAGACGCCATTAACCACACACAAACATGCTCACGCACACACATACACACACACACACACTCAGTGTCAGAAACGCTAACACATGTAAAGATACACACAAAAAACCAATATACGTTCGCCACACAAATATCCATACGGTGAAACGCTGGAATGGCTGGTCATTTCAAACTAAAGATGGTTCGTCTGATTTGATTCAATCCAAGGATTCAAATTACTGAAATTTAATAAAGTAATAAAAATAGGGACAAAAAGAAGCAAAAATATCCGGGCAAAGTGTACAATTTGCGATGAAATTTCATACAATTTGAAAATTGTGTAAATTTTTCATTTGTGTGTTTTTCTTCTAATTTTATATATTTTTAGGAAGGTTTTGATTTTAGATTTAGTTTGAAACTGATAGAATTTCATCTTACTCTTTGTGTGATTTGCAGCACACACACACACACACACACACACACACACACACACACACACACACACACGCGCACGCACACACACACACGCACGCACACACACACACACAACACAAAACACATATAATTCTCAAGATGATAGATGCATTCATAGAAATATAATTACATACATAGAGACATAGATACATGCATGCTTACATACATACATATATATATATATATATATAGTCACATACACACACACACACATATGTATATATACACACGCACATATATACATACATAAACACACACAGATATATTAATATAAGCTCATACACACGAACACACGCATGGATATAAACATATTCATACATATACATAGAATATACAAAGTTCACTCTGCCCTCTCTTTCCCTTACCCTCTCTCTCTCTCTATGAGTGCGTGCATGTGTGTGTGTGTGTGTGTGTATACACATATACATACACATAAGGGACCTTGTATTCTTTCCTACTCATGCGTTCGTAAAGCGAACAAAGAACAAACTCTTGCACCATCACACATGCATATCAAAACGAGTTTGTGCAAAACCATACATTGACAAATATACACATTCACGCAGACATTCTCTCTCTCTCACACATACACACATACACATGGATATTCGTAGATACATATGCGTGTTCAAATGCACATCTTTAAACGCATCTATCTGGACGTAACACAATACACAAATATGCCTACACATAAATTGTGAGTCATGTTGTGACAAATCCATCCATATATGTATGTATAGAAACATCCATACATATGTGCGCATGTGTGTGTGCATAGAGAGAGAGAGAGAGAAAGAGAGAGAGAAAGAGAGAGGGGAGAAGAGAGTTACTCATAAGTAGATATATACGTAGATTAAATCTCTAGAGATCCATACACATATACATATAGCGCTTTGTACACACACAGCGCTCATCAATAAAAGAGAAATTAAGTGACATGAGTTGATATAATAAACGGCCATGTGGTATGAAACAAGGCTGAGCAGCGATCGTGAGCCCCTTTATGCCATATGCAAGACATAAGAGATTCTTGTCTCTCCAACAACTGTCAAACTTGACAGCCAGTCATTATCGTTATTGTTAAATAGCAATCGAATAAGCAATGAAATTGTGGGAGGAATAGAAGCAGCGTGGAAATGGAGTTTCAGTTGTATTTTGTTTTGGGTTTTGTTTTTAATGTAATTTTAAAATATGACAAGATTTCTGGAACATGGTCAGCTGGAAGAAATGTTGAAGTGAGAAAGCAAAAGAATTTATCTTTCGCTTTTAAGAGTTCAAATTCTAGTTTTCAACTTAACGTGGTGTCGCTAACTAACAAATTGTGCAGAATAAAACATATACGTGGCATGTTTTGACAAGAGTTTAGCGAACCACCAGCCAAATATTTACAAATATCAAAGGATCGTAAATTTAATGCAATAAGTGCTGAGTAATACAAGGATTGTTACATGAGGGACATCATTAATTGACTTCTTTCCTCGCTTACAAGACACCGTTTACTTGAAAATAAATTCTAGATTCTGCATACAGCCTACGATCAAATATATACTCTGCAAATGACTGAAAAATCACTCAGCATCTTTTACACATCCTCTTTCAATGCACCTGTGACTGACTCTCCAAAATCTCATCAGGAATATTGTAGTTGTATGTATCCAATCTCACCCTCAACAGTTATGCCGTAGTGTTTCCTCGGTTCAAAAAGTAGTCTTGATCAAAATGTTCTGTGATGGAGGTGTTATGTAATATTCGTGTAAACGAGAGACATCACGCTAAGGAGAGTGGATCTCCTCAATCTACATCTTTAGCAGTATCCACAATAGTGGCGCTTTCTGTTGCATCATCCCACTGTTTAACATGTGCTGTTATGGATATTAGAATAAATAGAAGAAAAGCCAAGACTTTGCCTTTTATCCTTTCGGGGTCGATAAATCGACTGGCCCCCTCTCCCAAAATTTCGAGCCTTGTGCACAGAGTAGAAAGAATATTTCTTCTATTTAAAGTCTATATTCCAAACCAATTCTTGTAACATTTCAGGTGGTAAGCTGGCAAAATTTTTATAATGTTGGGCAAAATGGTTGGCGGCCTTTCGTCTGTCTTTACCTTCCGGGTTCTAATTCTACCGACATCGATTTTACCTTTCATTCCACTCGGGGTCAAGTTAAGCAGTGGGGTCGATGAAACAAATTTTTCTTACATCTCTTGTCTTTTATTCCAAGTTCATTCACGACACGCTGAATGACATTTCCTTTCTTGTCTTCGTTTTCTTCCTCACATTCTTTAAATTATTCCTTTAAATTCTTTCAGCTTTCTTTCATACATTTTTATTTTACTCCTTCACTTCTTTCTTCTATTTTCACCTTCTTTGGTATTTTAATTGTGTTCTTCATATTAATCCTTCCTCGCCACTTCTCTAAAATACCTTCACCAATAAAATTCATTTCTACGCTTACAATTAGTTTTTCACCAGATTCACGTTCTTATTTTTCTACCACAGTCTCTCTTTCCCTCTTCACACACACTCTCTCTCTCCCTCTCTGCCCTCACTCGCATTTCCTTTTCATTCGTTACAGTATTTCTTTCACTCTCTTTTTCTTAAATTGTTCCTTATCCACTCCCTCCCTCTATTTATTCTCATTATATTTTCCTTTATCGCACGTCTCTTTTATTCTATTTACCATCTCCGTTATTCTCTCTCTATTTACAATTTCTTTCTCCATCTTCCAGTTTCTTCCTCACGTACTTTCTGTCACAGTTTATTTGATGATAATGTTGCAATCAGTTCAGTGTATCGATCAATAAGTATTGAAATTCTGCTCCCAGGAATGAACAAAGACAAGAGGTAATACAGTACACCATCATCACTCACTGAACTTCTGCACATCACTAGCCTTTTACACCTACACACACTCTTCCATACTATCAAAAACAATGATGATGATGACTGTCATCATCATCATCATCATTATCATCTATCTTGTTCTTCTTCTTCTTCTTCTTCTTCTTCTTCTTCTTCTTCTTCTTCTTCTTCTTCTTCTTCTTCTTCTTCTTCTTCTTCTTCTTCTTCTTCTTCTTCTTCCTTTCCAGTTTGCTGACCCAATCCAGAAAACATTATTATTATTATTATTATTATTATTATTATTATTATTATAATCATCATCATTATTACGCACCTAAAAGTACACGGCCTCTTATATAGTTGGTAAAATAGAAGGGCTGCGATGAGTTAAAAGTCGATCTTCTCTCCTTCAGTTTCGTATTTTATATGCAAAACTATATATGTATGCATACATACTTATGCACATACTAATGTATCTCTACATGTATGTAAGTATGTATGTATATACATTTATACATACATATTCATTCATACATACATACATACATACACACATATATATATATGTATATATATATATGTATATATATATATATGCGTACACACGTATACATAGCTATGTGTGTCTGCGTGCTTCTTTATTTGTGTCTATGTTTATACACGTTTTGTATTTATGAATGTAAGTACATGCAAATAGAGATCTCTCTGAAAATCCGGAATTTGGTTAGCATCAATTAAGACATCTTAAACTTGTTCTTTGAACATGTAATATTTGTAAGAAGCACTTAAAAGAGTACGAGCATGCTATCAGGAAGCAGTTCACTCCATAGACTCAATAAATCTTTGTGAAGTTTACATAGGCGAACTCTGTTGAAGATGATTTACTGAGCTTGACGATCTTTGAAAATAACCTTAATGCATAATGTTATATTTCCTCCTCATCCCCACCACCACAAACACCACCACCGCCATCCTTGTTCACCCCCGCTTATCTCCTACTTGTACTATTATTATTATTATTATTATTATTATTATTATTATTATTATTAATTATTATTATTATTATTATTATTATTATTATTATTATTATTATAATAATTATTATTATTATTAATTATTATTATTATTATTATTATTATTATTAATTATTATTATTATTATTATTATTATTATTATTATTATTATTATTATTGTTATTATTCAGACAGATTTCTACTGCATCATCTACTACGACTCCGTATTGCTGGGGTGTGTGCAGCATTGTATGTTCTTTTTTGTTGTTGGATGTATCCAAACTCTTTCTGGTATTCTATTGCGTCAGTTTTTTTTTTGTTATGGGGGGTCTGTATTTGTTTTTGTATTGTGTGTGTAATGCAAGTTGTTTTCTTCTGTCAGGTATATGGCCTGTTGGTCGTTGTATATTTTATTGGATATTCATTATTATTATTATTATTATAATTATTGTTATTAAAATTATTAAAATTATTATTATTATTATTATTATTATTATTATTATTATTAATATTATTATTATTATTATTATTGTTATTATCATTATCTTTCCACAGCTTCTAACGCTAGAGATGTACTAGGGTGCCCGCTGCTCACTACCAGTGAACTAAGGTAACACCGCTTATTTTTCGAGCACCATCCGGAGTTTTCTTCAGAAACAGGAGACAGTCCAAGAGAAAAAAGAAGACGGAAGAAAACAATTGCCAACAATCCATATATATATATATATATATATATATATATATATATATATATATATATATATATATATATATATATATATATATATATATATATATATATATATATATATATATATATATATATATAGATAGATAGATAGATAGATAGATAGATAGATTGAATGAAGAATTTCTATACTGTCGTCTATTATCACGTGTAAACGTATGAAAATGCAAGCACGCATGATACATGCATAGATATATACATACGCGCATATAGTCCAAGCAGTAAATGCATATGTGCATATATCAAATATATGTATTCAAGAATAAATTGCCAAACAGGATATTGCAAAAATGTAAAAGAAATAATAGGATGGCATATTCTCTGACAGCATGTCTGGGACTGTTGCACTAATATATTACAAAGGCATTAGGATAATTGCAAGGATTGTAATGGCTGCACATGTGAAACCTAGCAGTATCTTCTCTGAAGACTAGAAGTACGATGTGCAGCTACATATATAAATACATACATACGCATTCACATAGATACACACACACACGCACACACATGCAGTCACACTGATACGTACATATATATATATATATATATACATATATGTATATATATATATATATATATATATATATATATATATATAGATAGATAGATAGATAGATAGATATATAGACAGACAGACACACACACGTGCGTTTGTGTTACTTGGGAATAGGGAGATTATGCGTATGCATGGCACTTCTTACACGTCAGTACATTGTTCAGACTTACGCACCCAATGAAAGGCACAATATGTATGTGTATGCGACTTCATATGTCATTTATGTATATATACATATTACATATATATATATATATATATATATATATATATATATATATGTATGTATGTATGTATGTATGTGTGTGTGTTTATCTAGCTACACTTATATCCTGTTATGTATGTATGAATGTATGTATGTATGTATGTATGTATCTATCTATCTATCTCTATATATATACATATATATATATATATATATATATATATATATATATATATATATATATATATATATATATATATATATATATATATATATATTTTTGTCTCCCTGTCTGTCCATCTATATCTCTCTGCAAACGATTAGTCATGGAAAGGGATTGGAATGGCAAGATTTAATGATACATGTAATCTTGTTATACGCACCGCTATCGGAGTGAGAATTTTCTTATTAGCTTTATAACCTGCTGTTGCCATGGGATGCTAGCTAAAATACATTTCAACCAGAACTTGCCTCAGTAATATAGCAATTAAGAATTATTATTCCATCACTCATCACCACTGCAGAATGAAAAAAAAAAGAACAATAATAATAATAACCACCACCATGTTTCACAAGATATGCAATTATTTCTTACATATATTCTTAGTATTTTCTGTTTCTATATATTCTAAACTACCATTTTTGATATATGAATTGCCTGCTTCAATAAAATGACTAATTATTATCGTTATTTCGCAGTCAAGTTTCCGGTCACTATTCTTGCTACAGGTCTTTATACAGAAATTAACCACACAAATTAGTCGTAGAGAACTCAAGAACAATAACCTCCAAATATCTGGCAGATTCTACACAGAATTCCTAGAGAACCGAAATATTACATCGGATAAAATAGACTTGTTCACACCTCAAACATCAGTCAGTGTGAACGGGGTGTGATTCATACCTCATACCAAATAATAATGTTAGCTTTCCGATTGCTCACAGCGTGCTCCATTCCAGTAAAGAAAATGGACCATTGCATGTTAAATGGTTTTTACCGAGAAATATTGCACTGCCGTTAATGAAATGTAAATTTATTAATCTTCACTGTGGCTATAACTATCTAAAACTTATTCTTCAGCATGCTATCCTGAGATTTACAGGTAAACTATGTGGCATATATATTTTGACTGCTATTGTACAATTGCATTGAGCAGGTAGTTTAACGATATATACGATTCTACTATGGCTTTGCTTTTACGTAATATACTATGTTAGCTTCCACTGTTAGATGCCGTGTCGGCAGGACCTTATCAAGTTTCTGTAATAATTACGTCTGCATTATTGGTAATAATAGTGGTTTTCTTTGCTTCTATTTCTTTCTATTATCCTTAAGAGATTCTACATCTATTTGCTGCACACATTCATGCAACATCATGCAAAACATTGCAGAATAAAATATCAGAAAACCGGAGACAAGCGTCTAATGTTTAACCGGGCTGAAACAAAACTGATGTTTTGAATGTGGCATTCTGTCTGTTAGGATCAAATAAAGCTTGTCATATAATTAGAATCTGACTGAAGAGGTGGAGTTTCATGATAGCAACTGAAATTACTGTCATGTATGCCACTCAACACTGCTAAAACATTTCCACTATCGCCACAGCTACCTGAGACTGCTGGAGAGAGAAATAAGATAACACAAACAACATCACTGATGAAATATCTTTGGGGATGAGTGAGCAATAGAGGAGAAGGTAGTCAATATTTGCAGTGGCATGCACATGAGTAACGCTCCAGGGAAAAGACAATATACTTTCGTATTCCATGATACAGGATTTGAGATTGTCAACATGTATTATAATAACAATTTATACATTAAAACAGAGTCAATCTTGTATATTTACTCCATAAAATGTGAAGAAAAACACTAAATGCAATATTCAATTGCTAAATCATTTTCTTTGTTGGTATTGTGCATGTTTGTATATTTAGGAAATATGAAACAATTGGATTTCTTCCATGAAAGCAAAGTAGTATGTGTTAGCTATACGCAATGGTTAAACATTTTAGAATCATACATTACTTTAATCACAATGTTATAAAAGTAATTGCACTACGGGGAGTGATATCATATATAAAACCACATTTAATATATTAGCGGTCTTTCTATTTATTGTAACCACTCCCCCAGATAGAAAAGTCAAGCTTAAACTCTTCTAATTTTGAATAGAAAATGGAGATGGCCGTAAATGAAAACTACGATCATCAGTTCGTTTCGCAAGAATTTATGTTAATTCTCTCACAGAGTTGTCATGTCATATATTGAAAACAATTTCAAATATTTTAATTGAAATTCTTCAAAATAAATAAAACCCTTAAGTAAACGTCAGAAAGATGAAGAACAACCGTTTTTGAAACGAATACGATATCTAAGCAGTGTTAAGAGTTCAAACAAAGTTGGTCTTTTACCATAAACTTATTATTGATTAGCAAAGTCAGAAGTAAAGTCGGCACAGATTTGGCAAATCTACGGTCACAAGCCTTCCCGCTATGCCCATCTCTTTGTATATACTAGTGACAAATTTGTACACTTCATGCTTCATTTTTAAAGAAAGTATGTTGTGTTTTACGAGTTTTTAGATGTTAGTATTAACAGTTCTTGTTACCGTTATGTAAAATACACAAGAGGAGTCCCATTTCACGACAAGTCCGTGGCTACTGATTGACCCTGGCTTCATATTGATGGGGTAAATCTTTGAGCAAATCCATTACAGAAAGGAGCGCCATCTTGTATTTTATTGTTTCCCAATTTGTCTGGAGATACATAAAACAGTGAATATGTTATAGACGGGTGTGACTTTAATTTGAGGATATCTGGCTGCTACATTACGTAGAATTAGCCCTGCAGCTGCTTTTGCTGTTTATCGATACCAAGAAATGAATAGATCTCATCTTCTCCAGTTATCGATGGTCTCACATCCGCTCCTCTTCTCCTCAAACTCCACTTCCAACTCCCTCTCTTCCTCCCTTCCTCCTCCTCAACCCCTCTTCCTCCTCTTCAACCCATTCTCTTCCCCCTCCACTTCCTCCTTCTTCTTCTCAACCCCTCTTCCTCCTCCTCAACGCATTCTCTTCCCTCTGCTGCTCCTCTTGCTCTTCCTGCTCCTCCTACTCCAGCTCCTGCTACTCTTTGTAGCATAATCGTGTATGTAGCGCCGATGCTAAGCGGTGTTTATCAATTATCATATACCGTCGCGGAACTACTTCAATAAAATTGTAAATATGGTAATTATAGGGATTAAGCGAATTCATCATGCTAGTAATGAGGTGAATTACTGCTTCGTCAATATTCTGATACTCCTGTGATTTGGAGAATATCAGCAGTAAAACACAGAACATTAACTGAACAAACTTCATATCTTAAATTAGTAAACGTTGAGCTTTTTACCTTTAGGTAAATCAGTCATTTTGCGAAACAAAACTGGGGAAGGAGATAAAAAATGAAATAATTTATTTGAACAAACCTGAAGCGGAATATCTTAAAATGGCGCTGAAGTTAACAATTCCGAGAATTATTGACTGAAAGAAATCTGGGCATTAAATTCTTAAGTGCATTTAACGATACACATTGTTACTGATCTTGAGGATTGAATTCCTTGAAGCAACGGTGAAGTTTCTGTCACTTTGCCCATAAACAGCTGAAGTATATTGTGTAATTTAGTATCATTTTCTCTCTTAAATTCAACAATGAGCAATATAACAAGTTAACATAAAATGCTGATAGCAAATTTCACGCTGAAGTAAGGATTAATTTAATGAATTTAGCCAACAGACATTTTAAATAGTTGATAGCTTAATATTACAATAAGATTCTTTTCTCAAGGCATCGCATAATTGTCCAGAATGTTCTGATTTGTAACTGTGAGTTCAGAGGAGTGGATTGCCCATATCAACATGTGTTCTAAACTTTGGAATTAATGAAGATAAGTAACACAAGAGAGTAATTACTCTATTTGATCTTGCCAAAGGATTTACGTAAAAACAAACATCTCCCAGGAAACCGGCATCTATGTAAAATATTGTGGTATCATAATTCTTTCATTTGGTAATTAGCTAAGATTAAGATTAGAAAGTTCATCAATTAGCATAAAGATATGCGTTGTTCAGCTAGACAATAAGAAGCGCCTAATCCATATTAAATGATTTAAGTGCAGGTTTATTCAGGATCAAATCAGCTATATTATTTATCATCTGCGGCCAGGAAAATACTTCAATGAAAGCCATAAATAAGATAATTATAAGCTGCACCACTGCAATATCACCATTAGCCATATGAAATTTATTGATTGTCGAACAAACCTAAAGATAATTAGTAGCCATCCTTACGATAAATAACGTGGATGCTATAGGGCGGCTCTATCACGGGAACTGTGAACGACATAAATAAATTAAAGGCAAGCACCTGCTTCCTTGAAACAACGTGCTTCTTCATCAAATTTACATTAAATGAATAAAATCTTGAGAAACTAGCAAGTATGAAAGCTCCTTTCTGAGAATAAGAGAATATTCAATTTGTATAATATAAAGTTGGCCAAATTCCCACAGAATATAATATTTAGAATAATGTTTAGAATAAGAAAAACAAAAATTACTAGAAAACTGTTTCCACTATGCTTTAGAATATTGCATAATCATTCTTTACCACAAGAATTATACATTTTTATTGAGGTAAATGGTGATGTTCCTAACAATGGTTCCATTAACACGAAAAGAATTCTAGATAAATACAATATGGCTGCCCGTATTCGTGTTCTACTTCTGACAGGTAAAACTCTTCCTTCGCCAATTTTACTGGATGCACGTGATCAAAGATGCACAAAGGCACTACTGAAAGAAAATAAACTTTAAAATTAATCCAAATATCATTTGGCTGTTACAGTGTTACAGAAAGATATATATATATATATATATATATATATATATATATATATATATATATATATATATATATATATATATATATAGAGAGAGAGAGAGAGAGAGAGAGAGAGACAGAGAGAAGGAGAAAGAGAGAGACCCTTTCTGCTACTAGGAAAGAAACATCCAATGATAATGCAATAATACGTTGCTAACAGCGTGTATATATTGCCTTAAAAAAGCTTCTGAAAAATGTCAAGTTTACTAAAGGACACGAACAACCATCTTCTATAAACATGTGGGCAGACTTTGATTAATTTCTAGCCAGATGGTTTTTTTAACACGATATTTACACACTATTAATTGTAGCCATATCTATTTCGAGCTCCATTGTTGAAAGAAAGGCAACAAATAAATTATTCCACTACTCCCGTTCGAAATTTCTTAATTCGTACGATGCGAGAAGGTTATTTTCTTCTAGGAACGTGATCAGCATTTTTCTGACAATGCGTTCGATTGTCTTGCAAACTTGTGAGGTCAGAGAGACGGGCCTGTAGTTTTTATCATCTGCTCTACTCCCTCCTTTATGGACAGGGCATATTACACCTTCTGTTAGCATGTTGGGAAGTTTACCATATGCAAGGACACTCTGAAAGAGTATCTGCATTGGCTTTGCAAGAGCCTTTTTACATGTCTTTAGGAGAACAGCCAGGAGTCCATCTGGGCCTGTTGCTGAGTTTGATCTCATCTCATCAATGACCGATATTATATGTTCCTCTCTTATATTGATATAATCGATGGTTGTCTCTTTTCCGAATAGATTCGTTACATTGAAAAACTCCTCAGATTTGTTTATTTGCATTTTCCAGTGGAGAACTGAAAACACTTCGGAATTGTTTCTTTAGTGCTTCACTTATCTTCCCCGGATCTGCAGTTAGTGAGCCGTTTTTACCAAATAGTAACCCTGTCTTAGAGCGTATTGAGGCAGACTCCTTTGCCAACGTGTAGAAGGCTATAGGATTTCTTTTTATATTTTAGACTGCTCAAGTTTCTCTTTCTTCTGTTTCATGGAAGATTTTGAGTTTATTTTCTATCTCGAAAGTTCCTCTGTCAGATGGGATTTCACACTGTCATTGAGCCGTTTATTTAAACGATTCGAGATCTTTATTCTCCACCGCATGAGTAGCCTCTTGTCTCGAGGAATGATGTTTTTGTGTCTATTGGCTCTCTTCTCTGGGACATGTTTAATGCATGTGTGTTCTAAAATGATCGTGGTCTACGTATCCTATACGTAAGACGTTCATATAAAGCAAAAATGAATAATAGACACAACATATAATAATGTTGCATATTAAACATTGCCTAGACGAAAAAAAGAAATTAGTATAGTGAGACCTCAGGTAATAAATGGCACCGCTTCTTTCTATCATAGATGTAACTTGTTGTCAGTAACAATATTTGTGGAAGGCAAGATATGAAAAATTGTACGCTTATGCAAGGTTTGCTTTGAAGATTTTCATCAGGTGTAGTTATTCAAAATCATTGTTGTAATGAATTTTAAGATTGTCTCCCTAATAATTAATTTAAGGAATGCGTAAACATCATGGATACTGCTTTCTCTACTGGCACGAAGATTTTTAAGTGTCCTGAATTCTAGAGAGGAATTACATACAGCGACAAATAAACTGTTTTCATGGTGCATCAAAAGGTTGTAAAAATAATAGGTTTTCGTCTCTGCAGCAAGCTATGGGATTTATTAATAGAAAAATACTAGAATATTACTGAACAGTTACTGTTTTCTGCTAATTCAGAAAGAGAATTTTACGGGATAAATATTAAATTGGCGTGATGACAAGAAGTTATCGTTTTTCATTAACACCTCCAGTCAATATCAGTGAAATGTTGGAAATGATACGTTGATAGAACCGGGAATATAGCTGTAAAGAAAGGGTGTAAAGTGATTAGCAAGCGGTTAAATGAAGATATCAGTCGAAGGTGATTAATTTTGTTTTATTCTAAAGATAATGATCGAAAATTTCCGAAGAACAACTGCAGGGCTGCCTTTCATAAAGCAATACCTAAATTTTGATTGTATGAATAATATAGAAGAGTACAGTAAAATTTGCCGATAGAATTATATATCGGCTGTTTGGTTCGAAACTAACACAAATACATATTGGCTCGGATTGAAGACCGTGTTTATTCTCATCATGAGGATGTTGCGTAATAAACCATCAGCCGATTAAAATTGAGTCACAAACGCATGATACGCAGTTTTAGTAATGTCTTCATATGCGGCTAATAAATGTCTTCACTTCTTCAGATTCCGATTGGATGGAAAATCCTCTCTTCATATTGTGCACTTCAGAGATAAAATTTCCTCCCGATTGTAAATTGTGTCATTTGTAACGATTTAGTTCGTTCCAATGGTACTAGGGTATTTGTCAATTAACCTACCCCAAGAATCTCAAGAGGACTAGAGTATTTGATGGTGGAAATGTTGATAATGTATCGATCAAAATAAGGACACTTGGTTGAATATATATGTATACATATATATAGTACACACACACATATATATATGTATATATATTAATATCGCCTCTCAGATATTTAGACAAAATTCTATTTCTGTGAGTAAACTAACGTACAACCTTGTACTTTAATTTCTGATTAATCGAACACAACTATTAAAAGGCCATACTGTAGCCATGAACTCGGAATTTTACTGAAACCCATCCAGAGTTCTCTCATCAGAAAGAAGAGAATTCATTTAGTCAGTAATATTGTTTTTCCCTTAAGGCGGAAAGCTGGCAGAAACGTTTACACCCCGAGCAAAATGCTAAGCGGCATTTCGTGTCTTTACGTTATGAGTTCAAATTCCACTGAAGTCGACTTTGCCTTTCATAATTTCTGGGTCGATAAATTAAGTACCAGTTGCGTACTGGGGTCGATAAATTAAGTACCAGTTGCGTACTGGGGTTGATAAATTAAGTACCACTTGCGTACTGCAATCAATCTAATCGACTGGCCCCCGCCCTAAAAATTTCGGGCCTTGTGCCCAGAGTAGAAAAGAATTTTGTTTTTTCCCTTCACTGCTTACGCACGAGAATTTTTAAACGTAACATCCACTAAATATTAACACTGCTTCCGTTAGCAATACATCTGTGATTGCTGTATTGTAAACGAATGTGCTTACATTTGTAGCTTTAATATTTTCAATAGATCTGCTATTTTCTATGTGGGTCACTATTTTTAACCATAGTCTTATACTTATGTCTATTTTCATATTGATATGTTGTTACATTATCGTCTTAGAATATTCTTGCTGCAAAGCCATATCTAACGGAGTGTTACTGTCATGAGAGCATTTTACAGTGTGATTTATGATACATGTGCAATGTGTATGTCGGTATACATGTGAACAACTTGCACATCTACATTTTATTTCGTTTTATATTTTATCAATGATAAATACGTATATTAAGCAGCATGTATTCTGTGATCTACTAAAATGTCCTTCCTACTTTCAAAACCACTCATAAATAAATCGCAAGAATTACACAATTATGTATATATCTTAGAAATGTGTACGAGTAATGCAAAGTAACAAATAGAATTGCTGACTCTAAGACTGTACCAAATAACATTGAACAAAACTACTGCTGAGGGAGAAAGTTATACATAATAAATAAAAATGGGATTCAGAATGTTTCTCTGGTGTCCATCTAAGTTTATTTTATTACATTTATGCAAGTTACAGTTTTATTTCTCCAAAATGACACAACATTATATTGCTGAATAGCATCAAAATGAATCTTGATAAAAAAAGTTACATATTTGATTATTCTATCTATTTTCGCTTATATATGTTAACATCTGAACGTGAAAACCGTCAAATATATTATAATGGCATCAACAGAAGCCACCAAGTTAATGGTAATATGGACCATTTAAGGCAAGCTACAATTGTCAGTATTGTTTCCAATGTATAAATATGAAGTCATTATTTTTATCTAATCTACCAAAGACTGATAAAATAGAAAACGTCATAGAAAGCACCAGGAGTGAAATATTTACTACCACATAGAAATAGGCATAGCTGTGTGCTTTAAGAAGTTCTTCTGTCGGAAACATATTTTAGGCGCAGCTTGATTCTACCCTAAGGTAATTGATCAAGTGTCTTCTACCATGTCCTCAGCTTGATCTAGTGCCTTGAGATTGTAGTTTTGTGGATGAAAATTGTTCTAAAGACTGTCGTGTATATATATATATATATATATATATATATATATATATATATATATATATATATATATATATATATATATATATATATATATCTGTCTGTCTGTCAGTATGTATGTATGTATACACACACACACACACATACACATACACATACAAACACACACACACTCCCTTATATATTCATATATATGTATATACATACATATATACTTTATTAAAAGCATATTATTCTTCCTCTGATATTCGAGTACTATTTTTTCCACCTTCTTTCGCATTTATGTTCTTACTCTGCTATATATATACATATATACATGCGTACTATTTTTCCTTTTTTCTTCCTATTGTAACAGTACACTCATTTTCCTTATACTTCTAATTGTTTGGGTCTGTCTATGCTATTGATGAGATTTTGCTAACACCATTTTCCACCATTCTATCGTTGTATAAAGTTCTGTTAGCCGTGATTGGTTCGGCTAGAATACGGAGGATACTGTACGAACCCCAAGGATATCGACTCTGATGTCAAAATCACGTGACTTGTGTAAATAGTCTTCCCTCCTTCACTGCTTTCTTTCTTTCTTTCTTCCTTCTTTTTTCTTTCTTTCTTTCTCCCTTTTTTCTTTTCTTTTTTCGCTATTGTTTATCCTTTCAGCAACCTACTTGCAGTCATTCTCCTATTTTACTTCTTTTCCCTCTTTCCTCTGGTGAAGAGCGAGAATCCGAAACGAGAAGACTCTTTTCCGATTTTAATCACTGAACTAATACAACTTTCGTTAATATTTACCCTCCCCCATTGTTCTCTTTCTCTTTGTGTCTGTCTCCTCCTTAATACATACATATATGTATGCAAACACACACACGCACGCACAAAGTCATGAACACATACACACACATTTACTCTCGTAACTGACATCGGGTATCGTATCATGTAATATAACATTTACGCGAATATATTTCAATGTCTGCATAGGCATTCATATTTTATATAAATATGTGTGTGCATGTGTGTGTGCGTCTATGTAATAATGTACATATAGATATACGTACATATGTACAAAGACATTTGTACATATTTCTATATAGAGATATAAATACAGTCACTGTGCTGGTATATGTATGTTTTTATATTAAATAATGTAACATCCAATGGTTGTTACGAGAACATTTACAACAAGATTTTCGAATTACTCACTATTAGGAAACGCTGCCAATCTATCAAACTACGTGAAGAGTTTAATCAAATATCTTCTCTCATGAATAACCATAGAGAACGTAAGTGGCAAAATATAAAAATACGGAATTCTTCATATTTTATTGCAACTAATCTTGAAATAAAGAAATGAGAATCGGCTCGATATATTACATGACAATAGTACCATTGTCAGGTGAGTCTAACATTTATCTTCTGAAGAAAATAAATATTAATGTATGAAGTTGGTAAAATTATTTTATCCAAAACTTTCGACTAAATCTAGAAAATTCTAAGCATTTCAGGAATAAAAATAAATGGGAAGAAAATAGGAAAAAGATTTTTAAAATATCGAAATTGACCAGACTATATTATGTGTCATTATGAAAGCCTACTCTGCATTGAAAAGAAAGTATGCAGAAAATAATTTCCTTTCAAAGAAGAAATACATTCTTCGCAACAAACAACATTTTCCAGTCAATGAAGTTATCTATCTATATACCTACCTGTCTGTCTATCTATCTATCTATCTATCTATCTATCTATCTATCTATCTATCTATCTATCTATCTATCTATCTATCTATCTATCTATCTGTCTGTCTATCTATCTATCTATCTATCTATATATATATATATATATATATATATATATATATATATATATATATATATATATATATATATATATATGTATGTATGTATGTATATATTCACACACGCACACACACAAACACACACACACATTCAAAATAAAGGTGAGGAGAGAAACGAGAGAATTCAAAAGCATTTGTTGTTCGAACATTAAGTGGCTCCTACTTTTAGGGGATTATTTTATGACAAATTCAATATTCTTGAGCTGCACATAAACAGGAAAATACCAAGAGTATGCTTGGATGTTTTTGATATAATTTTTGCACCAGTGATCTATATTCAGATTTAATCGCACCAGTTTGAGCATTTAGTTATAGACTATAAGTGTAGCAGAAAGTTTCTCGACAAGTTATCATGTCCATTGTTGATGAAATGTTCTATGGCCAAGCACAGATGGAGAAATGTATTAAAGCAATCTTGACAAATAGCGATGTAGGCTTCTAAGAAAATTTGGCTTCAGCTTAATATGCTGGTGACTTTTGACTCACACATGAATCAGTTTATTTGATATAATAGCGTCAACCTTTAAGGAATATCAAATTACGTTTACTTATGCTATTTTTTGTGCAAGCTGTGGACAACATCGTCGTTAGCTGAATGCTTTCAGCGTTCGCTCACTGCAATTCTGAAAGTAAGGGCAATAAAAGAGCGCATGTAGTTCCATGCAAACTATTTCCTTCTCGTGAAACACTTCTTTTAACAACCTCTTTTATTTGCTATGTTTCACATCGGTAACCTATATATATTCTTGAAATAAACAAAGGAAGATGTTCAATATGTTATTGGTTCGCCCAAAACATAGGAATTGTATGGTAGGCTTAACTCTAGAGATATAAACAATGCTGTAGACCTACTCAATTAACGTAAACTGTACTGGATAATATTTATAATCCATATGTATCTCACAAGGATTGTTCAGAGATGGCCTCTGTTGCTGGGGTGAAATACATTGGTCTGATACCTGTTTGAGTTCAATAATTGTCGAACCAAGAATGCAAAATTTCTTCTTAATAAACTTTAAATATACATTGAAATATATATGTGTCAATATAATTACAATAGTTAGCAACATGTTCCAGTATTTTACCGCAATATTACAGTATTTCATAGGACAGCGAGCTGGCAGAATCATTAGCACGCCGGCCAAAATACTAAGAGTCTGTTCTTATGTTGAGCGTTCAAAATCCGCGGTGGTTGACTTTACATTTCATCCTTTTGGGGTCGATAAAAATAAGTCGATGAAAATAAGTAACATAGTATTGCTGTTATTAGCTTGCATATAATAATAGTAGTTGGAAGAGGAGGAGGAGTAGTAGTAGTAGTAGTAGTAGTAGTAGTGTTAGTGGTACTAGTAGTTGTAGTAGTATTATTATTAGTAGTAGTGTTGTTAGCACCTAGAAAGGCTCTGTAGCATATTGTAACAATACTGGTTTCAAATTTGGGCACAAGGCCAGCAATTTTGGGGGAGGTGTTAAGTCGATTACATCGACTTCAGTGCTCGACTGGTACTTATTTCATCGACTAAGAAATGACGAAAGGTAACGTCGACCTTGAAGAAATTTGAGCAGAGGACGTAAAGACAACGAAATACCG
Organism: Octopus bimaculoides; assembly: GCF_046866305.1. Classification (NCBI taxonomy): domain Eukaryota; kingdom Metazoa; phylum Mollusca; class Cephalopoda; order Octopoda; family Octopodidae; genus Octopus; species Octopus bimaculoides. The sequence goes on from NC_142940.1 coordinate 3,578,786, forward strand.
CTAAACATTTTTGCGGAGTATTAACAATTCCGCCACATATGATACTTGTGCTTTTAAATGCTACTTGGTAACGGCGTGGTCTTGAGTTATTCATACTTTATATTTCTGTGCTTTCAATGTTCTCTTGTGCTTATAATATGCTGACGATGACGGTTTTACTATAGAATAAAAGTTGTGTAACATCAACTTGAATACCACGTAATATGTTTCTCTGTGTCTCATCAGTATTGCTTCATTTGTTACTAATAGAACTCCTGTTTTGTTTTGCTATTGAAATTCCGTTGTCGTATAAATTATTTCACACTTCACAGTTGGCAAGTGAAAGATGTCCTCGTGTCTTTACTGTGCAATTGTGGCTACTGTTGCAGAACTTATTTCCAGTTTTTCACAAAGATATTCAAAATAGACCAATTGATTGTGCTGTCTTAGTTTCATTGACCTGCAGTCGCTTTTCAACATTTAATGAACAGTGTATCAAAGAAAAGCTATTGTATGAAATTTTGAAACAATAATTTTTGGTCAGTGAAATCGTATTAGTAAAAATAATTCAACGTGAATATTCTGAGCAAATTTTGAATAAAAATAATGCAGATATAAAGTTCAACAAAGATTTCGTGTACTTTGTTTGGAATAATTATCATTAAAAATGTCAAATGTTATTTCAGATGACTTATACGTATGATTGTTTTATGTTTGAAAAGACTCGGTCCATAGAGATAAGCGCTGCAGTAGTTCACCTAAACCTGTATATTTCTTAATGGTTTTGTTATACAAGAAGATGCTGTTATTATGCTTAGTGGTTTTCTGTTGTCTTATCTAATTTCAGATATGAATTACTTCATTGTTATTTAGTTTGTTTATATTCATGCTCTTCTTGATGTTATCGAAAAATATAACAAAATATTATGTTTTGTGCACAAATAATTATCACATACAAATCTTGTACATTGATAATATTTTTGTATAGATCTTTGGAATTTATACATACGTAAATACACATACAGAGACACGCATGTAAAGGTATATATATATATATATATATATATATATATATATATATATATATATATATATATATATATATATATATATACATATGTATATATATGTATGTATCTATATATAATATATATATATATGTAAATATATATTTATCTAAATATATATATTCATATCTATATATGTATATATATATATATATATATATATATATATATATATATATATATATATATATATATATATATATATATGTATATATATATGTATCTATATATATATTTAAATATAAATGTATATATATATATATATATATATATATGCGAATATATATATATATATATATATATATATATATATATATATATATATATATATACATGCACACACACACATATTATCTATATACATATCGGAATAACAAGAGAAAGGGAGGGAAGAGAAAGACCCAAACAAAAGTTTTAAATATTTGAATATCATCTTGTCAGAGACACGCATAATTTCTATAAATATCGATACGAGAACAATTCTACCTGGCAGCAATATTTAGGTTTGCATTGTAATGCGGTAAAGAGTAATCAATATGAAGTATGATGCTTTGATATATTTACACCTTATATGCATGCATTAGCATTTACTGCAGCGGAATACAGGAGGAAACGCTAGACAAGTAAGTGGAATATGGCAGAATAACCAAATAATATTTTGAGAAAGTACTAACAAAAGTAATTATCAAGGGAAATGTAAAGATGAATGCAATTTTCAAAATGCCATCGTTCAAATGAAAGATAAAACAAAAGTTTCTCTTACCAATAAATAGATATTCTTCAAATCATTTATTTGATCTTTTCTAATGCTATCATGCTTCGTAAATATAGAACAAACGCGAAATTAGCTTCACTTATCCGCAGACACAATTACAACCTAAAATATATATGTAAAAAAAAAAGGAAAAACAGTAATGCTAACATGCCACAGTTTCTATATAGTTTTAGTTCTGCTAAATTTCAATCTTTGACTGATAAATAGACATATTCTCGGAGCCATTATTCCGCTTTCTCTTTGTCAATCCTACAAACTTATCAAAATTGAAATTACGCAAATTGGCGTTGTAGGAGAACTAAATAATTTTATTTGAAATATCGAAGTTGAAGGTAATTTGTGAATTGTTTAAAAGTTATCTGTCTCTGAGTTTCACAAGCGTATAATGAAACGTTAAGCTGCAGCGGAAATTACTAAACACAAACAATACAAAATAAACTTTAAAATCATTTCTTCCTTTAGAATTCGTTTATTTAATAGAATTATACATTTTGTCACAAAAATTCTCTTAGCACACTCTAGGAAATGGTCTTGGGAACTATATGCATGGTATTTTAATAAGTTATGCATTTAAAAGCATAATTGCATGTGCGTTGAAGAAAACCATTGACGTATACTAAATAAAAGCAGTAAAATGAGCACAAACCTTTGAAAATGTATTACTCTGCACAGAAGCAGGGCAAAACCGAATGTGTTTTTTTCTTTCATCGAATACTCTTCACCGAAATATAGATTCTATATATCTTGCCGAAGATGTGGTTGACTCGTTCATCTACCTTGGCAGCACTCTCGCTAGAGATGGATTCCTTGATTCTGAAATAAACCTGAGAATTGAAAAAGCCAGCAAAGCATTTGGAAGGCTTGAAAACCACTAAATCACTAAACGGATTAACTATCTTAAATATATATCTAACATCTATTCTTAAGAATTTATACAGCTTCGTTGTCAATGAAATCTGTTGATATTTGTTTAGATGGTGGCAGATTACCAAAAAGAATCGGCTATACCATCCTTGCGGTATTTAACTACAGAATTTTATATTGCGAATAGGAATGATCACCGGGGTTGACTTGACTGTCCTTTCCTCCAAAGTCGATAAAATAATTAACAATAACCTAATAGTTTTAATGTAATCGAAAATAAAATGAAATCTATGGCCTTTTGCCAACGTTAAAAAACGTAAATTTTTTTATTATTGTTTGATTTTATTTTTGTTTCTTATTTTAATATTTCTGTTCTTTTGATTTTGTTTGAAGCGAATTGAAAACTGTTGTGAAAGAATTATCAAACAACATGAATAGCGGAAAAGGAAATATAAATATGATAGAAAATGTAATAATTGCCCCAAACAAGATCATGACAACTCAACGGTCTGAAAATTTAAAAGATAATTGGCAACTACCCAAGGGATATTTACACCAAATTTCCTTTCAAACATTCAAAATATGTCATATATTAAAAAATCACATTATAATATCTGGCAGCAGAATCCCTAGAGAATTCTCTCATCCAATTATCAACAACTCTCTGGTGATTTCTTCTTACTGATATAAGAGAAAATGGCCATTTTCTATATTTCTTTTACAGATAGAAAATTACACAGAATTATGGATATTTAAATAATTATAATCAAAGAAAGTAAGGTGTGGCTCGTAAGCTTTGAATAGCATCTGACACTAAAAAGGTTAATACAGAAGGCACAAGGTTTGAAAACATTTTAGGGTTGTTTCTAGGGATACAATATGGGCAAAGATATACCTGTAGAAGACTATCAAAACTGATGAGAAATAAAGAAAAACAGACGATATTTGCCGAAGCTAGAGTTATGATGTTTACTTTAAAGGAGGCATCACAACTCGAGAGCTCACACTTAATATCTATTTTTTTTCCGCAGAAGGGCCATATCTGAAATTTCACAGTACAGGGAATATTGTTAAATAAGTTTTATAAACTAGTTTTGCTAATGCAGATTTTGTTTACATTCTTCAAAAGTAAGAGAGAGCAAGAGAAAGGGAGAGAGGGAGAGAGAAAGAGAGAATGCAGACAAAGAAATGCAGGGAGAGAAGAGCGATTGCTCAAGATCTGAAAGACAACTCAAATTCATTTCTAATATCAAAACCCTTGTGAATAATAAGCAGAAGAATATAGAGCATTTGCTAACAAGGTTTCTATGCCTATCATTGAGTTACTTTTGTTCAAGGCCATATTTTTCCTGTGAGAAAAAGAACATAAAGATTCAGAAGACATTGGTTTAACTTGAAAGCAATTCTGTTTGTCCACAACATTAGACTTGTATTTTATTTATAAACCCGAAACGTTGGAAAGTGTATTAAACCTGATGGGATTTGTGTTTACCACGGATAGTGTATGCAGAAATATCTCCAGGCATTCCCTTCCATACTTTAACAATATTACACCTATATCAGTGAAGAACTACAAATACAGGCGGATTTATAATTCATTCTCAAATGGTTTACCATGCCATATATTTTAAAAGCATGTAAAACAATACCACAAACTAAAGCAAAATTTAGTTGCAGTCACTGAATGGAGTGGCAAAATCTAAACAGGTACTAAAGATGAATGTTGCACTTTATGGAATAGCGGCTGATAAATATGACACCTGATGAAAGAGTAGACATATGCACGATCTGTCATATAATTCATTAATTGAGAATAAACGCAAACGATTCCTAAACTTCACGGAGAAGGTTATAATTAACAACTGCTTCATTCTAGTTTATAGTACAAAGAACAATGAATATAAATGTTCTCTTGGATATGACAAGATCCTCCAGTAAACCATATTACGAAATCATTTTCCGCCATATTAGAAAGCTAAACGAATGAATATAAAACTAATTATCTCTCCATTGCCAACGTCTTGTTATGTAGACTTGCGTGCAATATATTGCCATGGATAAACTTGTATGAGTTAAGTGCGTAAATACGAAAACAGTGGAAGGGAACAAACTGGTAATATACCTGTAACGACAGAGTCCCCCGAATAATAAGAAACTTTTCTGCTATAAGAAGAATAGCGAAATAGTGGCGATCGTTATCGAGCTTAGACGTGAACATTTTATTGTGTATCAACTAGTAATTTAGTAGGTACATGCACATACAAAAACACACACCAAATACAAATATACATTCATTTCAGTTACATATGTATCTCTCTCTTTCTCTCTCTCTCTCTCTCTCTCTCTCTCTCTGTATATATATATATATATATATATATATATATATATATGAATAGATAGATAAATACATAGATAGATATACACATATACATATATATATAAATGTATATGTACACATAGTTAAAATTTACAAAAAACAAAAGGCGAAGACAGATGATAGAAAAACAAGCAGATCTATTGGTTTAACGTTCTGGAAAAATGGAAAAGTCTATATATATATATATATGTACAATGGTTTCTTGCGTCGAAGACGACAAATGAGCGTTCATCTTTCGCCGTACGTCCTGTACAAATGATTTGTTTATATTTTGCACCGTACACCATGCGTCAGAACAACGTGAGATTAGGCTTTTTGTTCAAGAGCTCAACGCACCAACCACTCCAGGAATTGAAATCACGATCTACCGATTGTGAATGCAAGGCCATAACCACAATGCACTTGGCTGTCTGAGTGTAAGTAAAATGCATCTATATTCACATACATCCGCTAAGAAGCATATATATATATATATATATATATATATATATATATATATATATATATATATATATATATATATATATATATCAATTTGAAATTCATCCTACGTTGAAAATAGAAAATTGAAACTAAATTATTTAATGAACTTACGAAATAGAAGTCTTCAAATATTTTTTATTAAAAGAACTATAGTCACCTGCTTATCTATTTATTCAAAAACGCACCCATTCATCCATCCATCTATCCCTCCATCTCCTCACCTATCTATCTATCTATCTATCTATCTATCTATCTATCTATCTATCTATCTATCTATATATATATATATATATATATATATATATATATATATATATATATATATATATACAAATACAAACAAACAGATACATAGAGAGAGAAAGAGAGAGAGAGAGAGAGAGAGAGAGAGAGAGAGAGAGAGAGAGAGAGAGAGAGAGAAAAGATGGATAGATATACACACATATATGTGGATGGCAGATCACAAATCCACCCATTCAGAACCCCATTATACACATGCATATGTATGCAGATTGACGTAATATGATTCTCATTTGAAATACTGCATTATATAATATTTCATTTATACCTCCATCCTGCTGTGAAGTGACTTTTACCGACTTTAAATTTCACCAATGGGAAAAAGAGTATTCAGTACAGTATCACTGCTATATCTACTGAGCAATAATCATAGTAGTGACATTTATCCACAAGACTGAGGTTAAACAATGGTTTATAGGCTCTGTGAATACGCTAAGGAGCGATTCACTCATTAAATTGAAGATTTATTTCGGGAACCTTTCGAATTATTTTCAGAAACATTACAGAATTAATATTTACATATTTTGATAATAGAAACGTTTATATCCAGCTTTCACTACAAAGATAAAGATTTGTTATATTCAGTTTCTTAAATTGTGATTTTTGTTTCTTTGCAGTCCCAATATCACATTGTGTAAGTAATAACATTTTGAAGAAATAAGAGCAGTGTTTCTGCATTTTTAACCTTTTGGTTAAGTGAAGAAAAAGAGATTGTGTATTTATATCATAAACGCAAGAAGCGAATAATAAAATGTAACTTATTAAAAATAGAAACCATACAGCTGATTTTTATATGGAAATGTCAAAAGAAACAATGACAAAGCAGAAAGTACATTATTGTAAGTGCAAAATGTATGGATCGGTAATAAAGTGGCAAAGCAAAATATAGATAAGACATGAAAATCTGAAATCGAGGTTCGATTTCGCGTTGTACTATTCATTCACTTTGGCTTTATTTCAGTATGAAGAAATTTTTTAAGCCGATTTGTGTCGAAACAACTTTATTTAATTAAATCAATGCTTCCTCCGAGCAAAGGATAAAACCAAGTTTTAAATCCTTGTACGATACTCGTGGAGTATTGGGAAATGCGCTGTAACAGCTCGTCATTGCATCCACCATTTTGTTGGTGTTCCCTATTCTTGGCAGAGGTCACCTTTGCTCCACTCAGGTGACACGCTTCCAGCCCATGCTCTGTTAGAGTAGACATTGTTGGAGATGGCTTAGGAGATCGGAGTGCAAATCCTATCTCAATCTCTTTTAGTCGCCTTTTACAAGCATAGGAAATAGTGGGTCTATTCTTTGAGACGTCGGACAACACAAAACATTAGAGAAACATGAAATAAAGTGTTTTCCCCAAGAACACAACACTCTTTCCGGTGTGGAAATCTAACCAACGATCTGGCGATCGTGAGACCAACTCCCAAGCCACTAGACCTCGCAACGTCACGTAGTATAGTCAATACTCCTAGTAATACTTAGACATCTGTAATTAAGTAGCATGTAGTCAATTTGAAACGTTTTCTGAGAAAATTAGTTCGTGTCTACGTACATGATTTAACCGATCCCACGTGGGCGCAACTGTCTTCCTTTGCAACTGTATAAGTATTGTAACTATCTCTCTCACATACAATAATATACACTTTTGAAATTATATACACATTTGAAATTATATACATTCATGCAAATATTGTGAATGACTAATTATTTGAGGCAAATGTGATCCGGTGAGTATTGACTTTATAATTTTACTTCTGTCTTCGATGATACACACACACACGTAAACACACATATAAACACACATGCTGGCACAAATATACACACACGCACGCGCGCACACGCATGCATATGCGTATGCACACATGTGCAAACACACACGTGCAAACACACACACACGCATATATACGCGTCAGTGAACAAATGAAATCAAGTAGCATTTAACACATCTGTTACGAGTTATACATATACATACATACATACATATACATATATATATATATATATATATATATATATATATATATATATATATATATATATATATATATATATATATATATATATATATATATGTACGTATGTATGTGTGTGTGTGTGTGTGTGTGTATACCGTTTTAGTCCAACTCATATTTCATTGGATGGTTCAAATATGAATGTATCTGCCATTTTTTGACTGCTTTTCAGATACATGCCAATAGGTAAGCTCATTTTATTTTCGTTTCTTTGGTTGTAGCTCTCTAAGTGATTCGAGTGATGAAGACTAGCTAGAACAATTGTTTGACAATCAGATTGTCTTCTTAATGGCATGACAATTTTGGATAACTATAGTTTCGTGAGATAACTAAACCGTCTTTATAATTGGAACCAACTACCACGTAGAAATTGACCAATCTCCTTGGGAAGAGGGGATAATTTTGGTAAACCAAGAATCAATCTCGTATATTAATTTAATGTAGACTTATTTGCCTTTGTTGGTCAAGTCCATGCCACAGATAACAATTATTTGTTTTCTTAGCTCGTATCAGTCCCTATACATACACTTATATATATATATATATATATATATAAGTATATATGCATATGTGTAAGTGTGCTTGTGTGTGTGTAAGTGTGTTTGTGTGTGTGTGTGTGTGTGTGTGTGTGTGTGTGTGTAAAGAAAATAATTCTTAGCACGGAATAATGACAAATGACAATGTATTTTGTATGGAGAGTAAAAATTAACAGGGAGAATAGGATTGAAATTGACGTTCTTTAATAGCAGGAACAGTTCTGAGGTCATTCTTGTTGGATGTAAAACACTTACCGAAGAATTTGCAGCTCATGGTATTGTAAATAAATATGTTGTAACATCCTGGAAATCTCTGCGGCTGTCATATGAGACACGGAAACCATTTGAGTAGGAAACTTAAGTAATTTATGTAAAATTGATACTTGTTAAACGTTTAACATTCTTAATGTTTTACACTCAAAATAGTTATATATATATGTGTGTGTGTGTGTGTGTGTGTGTGTGTGTGTGTGTGTGTGTGTGTGTGTGTGTATGTGTGTGTGTGTCTATGTGTCTGTGTGCGTATATATATGTATATATAAATAATTCATATATCTATTTGCTTATAATATATCTCCGTATGTGTATACCTATATGTATACATATATCCACTCATTATATTTACTATACTCAAATATATTCATACTCATATATGCATATAAGTATATATACATCCATATATACATACATATATATATATGTATACACATACTAGCTGAATAGCCCGTCGTTGCCAGGCAATTTTTACAATAGAATATCTTATATAAAGCTTTGTTTATTCCATGTCACGTGCCTTCTCCGACTGATAGGCCTCCTGCTCGGGACAGATTTGTGTAATTTTTCGCAAAATGACTTCGTTGAGGAATATTTTTCCTATTTGAATTATTTACATGTCTGTTAGACAGTTTCACATGACTTTTTTCATTAAAGTTTATTAAAACTTCAGAGGTTCTTACATATTTAGTGGTGATAACGCTTTGCCTTTGTTTGTTTAATGAAAATTTCTCCTCGTATTGATTTTGCTTTCACTTTATGATAGATAAGTATCATGCAGAAAATGCCAGCTTCCAAATCGTGTTTTCTTATTGGGTAAAATTGATTGAAATTTAATCCTCAATAACATTTTCCTACAATTTTTCTGGAACAAATAAATAACAAAATCCTCCTCCTCCTCCTCGTCGTCCTCCTCCTCCTCCTCCTCGTCGTCGTCGTCCTCCTCCTCCTCCTCGTCGTCCTCCTCCTCCTCGTCGTCCTCCTCCTCCTCGTCGTCCTCCTCCTCCTCGTCGTCCTCCTCCTCTTCCTCCTCCTCCTCCTCCTCCTCCTCCTCCTCCTCTTCCTCCTCTTCCTCCTCCTCCTCCTGATTCTCCTCCTCTACCTCCTCTTCCTCCTCCTCGTCCTCTTCCCCCTCCACCTCCCCTCCTCATTCCACCCTCCTCCTCCTTTTCTCCGCCTCCTCCACCCCTGCCCTCCCCCTCCCCTCCTCCTTCTACCCACCTCCTCCCCTTCTATCTCCTCCTCATGATAATTTTAACACCTTCTTCTCCATAACGACACCAAAGCAGAATAATTTTCAACCACTTCGAATCCGTATCATTTCATTTAATGATATTGGAATTGGACAGGTTTTTGTGAGACCTACCTTGATATTCCTGGCATACTATCATTTGAATATCTGTGATTTTTTTTTCAGTGCCTTCTTTGAACCTCCGTTTCACCTTGAACAAGCAAACTGGCAGCTGTTTTTCTTTATATCAAAATTACACCTGCAAGTAATTTCTGAATTCCTGCTGAGCTTGGAATACATAAGCTATTAAATATAAAAAATTTTGTCGTGGGGTTTCCATGTATAGAAATGACGATATTTTATTTACATCAAATGAATTCCCTTCAACGTTACAGTCATGTTCAACACATGACTGGTTTCTTCAGATCCATAGCTTAAAGAAACGAAAAACAAACAAAAAGCAAGCAACAAGAAAGACACAACTTCCTACTAGAGGTTAACAATACTACATATTAGACACATATTCTGTGCATATTTTGAACATATGCAACATAATAATATCCTATTTGGGTATAATTCACAAAAATATATATACTTACATACACATCCATATACATATAACATTTACTTAATAGGCAAATTTTAGGCAAATGTCTTCACTATACCTTTTTTTTTATTACAGCTTATCATATGTTAGTGATCCAGTTAATGTTGGTGACGTCATTCTGCCAATGTGCCTGAAGTCTACAGAAAAATGAATTTTAAATCATCATTAAGTTGTCTTGTAATTAAGTTGTCTCACATTTATTCTTGAATGCATCTAGTTTGTATTTATTCCGCATTTTCTTCTTGAAATTTTTCCAATGACAAGTTTGTTGTAATGTCTGTTGTATTGGAACAAAACCCAAATTGCTCAATCTCACTGCATTCAGATCCTAGGATAGAAATACAATTTTCATCTCTAAGCTCTTTATCTAATATTGGTTTCTTGCCATTTATTTTCACCAAAGTGTCTAGTAGTGAAGACGAATTTGGCTTTTTATTGCTATTCATATATGTACACATCATAATCCCCACTTCTAGAATTAAATATAATGTGAAATTTGTTATTCAGAACTAGAAGCAAATGAATGTCCTGTTTATTTCATACATCAATGTTTTATTATGTTAATGCTTCAGTGGTTGGATTCCATTTCTCCATAGATCTTTGATTTTTCTAGAAGTTCTACTTTACACTATTCTGCATTGTAGCATATTTGCCTGCGTAGCATTTACCAGAGACTTCTCACAAGACATCGAATTATGTTATTTGCTGACTAAGCTTTACATAATTCTTTTGGCTGCGTTGTATATCTGAGATCTTGACATATCTTGTTTAATATATGCGTTAATCCTCAGCATTTGAACTGTTGTGTGCTTGTCATACACGTACTCAAGCTAGATTATAAACTGGGGTCACTCATTAGCAGCTGAATTTATCAACAGAAATTGAACGGCTTACTGGATAAATGTATTTGAATATCTACATTTAAATTTATGATTTCGAATTTACTTAATAAATGTCCCGGTGTCTCTGGACAGAAATGTGATAATATATTGCTTCAGTTCATGCGAATATCGTGAATAAGTCCAACGTTATCTGGGAATATATACCAGTGGCAGACTAGTGTTCTACGTCCTCTTGCAGCTAACACCATGAAACCAGAGCTAATCACGAACCCTTAAATCATTCCTACTCTTTAGATATTTATTGTTGCGTATTTATTAGTGAATTCATTTACGGCGAGCTAAACTGATATTCCTTGTTCCATTTATTCGGAAATTAATCAATCAATAATTGTGGGTTTGGGAATATTCATCTGACAGAGATAACTTATTTAACCAAACGTCACCAGATGAATAGTGAGGTGAACTTTATAAAAAAATTAAATCAAATTAACTCTAAATAAATAATTATGTTTTCACTGCTTGGATTTCAACATTAATTTACTAATTATTAATATAAATGGAGAGATTCACACGTAATTTCTGATAACAATATAACATGAATATGTGTATACTACCCCGGATCAGCCAGCATAATATACGTCCCTACCAAACACATTGATCCCACGATGGACCAGTTGTTACACCCCCGATACATAGTTATCATGGGAAAATATATTATACACAAAACAATAATTGCAATGTAAAAGTTTTTACATTGTGCAGGTGTTATACAAATAATTATGAAAAAAGGATAGTATATAACTGATATTTATATAAGGACACAATGCTCGTTATGGCCTGAAGTATCATAAAGCTACATGTGTATGCATTTTTGATCTGAATATAAGTGATTATCAGTAAGAATGTATGGATGTAGTAAATATATTTTCAAACATATATCGTATTATCTCATTTCTCTCAATATCATTGTCATATTTTCTACCAGCAACTTCATAGTTATTGTTTAGCCACAGGTCAGACATGACCAAGTCGGAAAACCAAAGTCTAAAGATGTAGCACCGGTAAAACATTTAGTATCGCAACTCGACGTCAAAACGTTAATAACAATATTTAGTAAAATCCATGCCATATATTGAACGCTCTTGAGAATCGGTATAAAGTAACTCATTACAATACATACTCTTGCGTTTTGGTCAACTGCTTTTCCACAGAATGTCGATCGCATCATCCCGAACAAAGAAAGAATATGAAGGGCAGAGTGACTACAGATTCTCGGGAAAAGAAAAAATGTGCCCGATTTTGCTGCTCCAAAATGCGTCTAATAAATATTGTAAAGAAAATGGTATTAGGGAAATCACTCACACGGACGGTGAGGGTGTGCAAAAATCGGGATAGGTTAGAGTACCCGACATTATTCCAACACATTTAGCAGGGTAGATTTAGGAACCCACTTGTAACATAGTCTGTATTCCACCTTGAAAATAATATATAAGGAAATGATGCACGCACATACATGTAAGCACACCTGCACAGACACACTCTCACAAAAAACCCAAACGCAGATGCAAAAAGAGGAAATATTTACGCATATGTGAGTGTGTGTGTGGTGTGTATCTGTGTGTGGGAGTGTATGTTCATCTTTGCGTGTTTCTCTGCGTGTGTGTGTGCATGTGTGATGTGTATGTCAGTGTATTTATGTATGCGGTTATGTGTATGTGTGTGTGTGTGTGTGTGTGTGTGTGTGCACTGTTGAAAAAAGGTTTAGTGGATATTTATTTGCAAACAAATATGTGCTCGGGAGATTTTAGATAAGTAAAAAACAGGGGCCCTTAAATTCGTTGCCTTTATGGAATCGATCATTTTACTGAAAAGAAATAGGTAGAATAGTAATTAATATGCAAGCACGTATCGAATGCCTATGAACACGGTGTACTTTTATACCTGACTGAAACACACACCATATACACTCACAAATATATACACACGTATATACACATATTCACACAAACGCACACCCAAACACTAACATTCATATAGAGAAAGGCAGCGGACATATACATACATTAGCAATTTTCCTGATGTTTAATCTCCCATGTCCTTACGTATGAAGACATATATTATCGCACCTTTAAATACGCACATATATTTACAAAATAAACACACACACACACACGCACAGACGTGCGCGTAGACGTACACTATGTACTCGTACGCACACATAAGAAAAAACACAAACATACCTACAGATAAAAGTATGTCCACATATGTCTGCGTTTGTATTTATTCATTTATCGCTCACGTAGTCACTGTCTCACTTTTATGATATACATACATACATACATACATACATACATACACACATATATATATATATATATATATATATATATATACATGCACATACATATATATATATATATATATATATATATATATATATATTCACACACATACATTTATATATATATATATATATAAGCTTGTGCGTGTGTGTGTGGATGTGGATGCCTTTGTAAATTGTATCTATATATATATATATATACGTATATATGACTATTAATGATATATGGATACGTGCCAGTATATATGTGTAGTGGTGGTGGGGGTCGGGATGTACGTTTGTTGGTGTTCAGTGGTATTTATTAAATATATTCTTGGTGAAATATATTCAATAAATAAATCTAAGTAGCAAATCTTAAAGTTCCAGTCACTGTTCCAGTGAATAAAAACGGTGAAACAGTGAAACAGACCATGAAAGACACCGCGAACACAAACAAAAGCTAAGCCAAAAAGGGAGGAAGATAAAGGGAGAGTGGAAAAGAAAGAGACAGAAAAGGGCTTAAAAATCATACTAAAAAATGGCGAAATATAGTAGACAAATTACATAAATGTGTAGCGGTTCGAATTACAACTGTGTTTGAGTTGTGTTTGACACACGAATAATGTATGCATATGTATTAATATGCACATTTGTGGGCATGTGTGTATACTTATACATGTACATATATATATATATACATATACATACATATATATATATATATATATATATATATATATATATATATATATATATATATATATATATATATATATATTTACTTAAACATGTGTGTGTGAGTGTGTGTATGAGTTTATAATATACATGTACATCAGAAGCTCTAACACGCTATAGTAAAGAGTTTTCAAGCAGAGAAGCATTAACAAGTAGTAGTTTCATACATATCAACATGTACGTTTGATATATATATATATATAATTTTTTACAAGCTTAAAGCTTATAGGGATCACCGTGCAATGACTAAAGAAAATAATCTGGTAATGGGGAAATAAGACTTCGACAGGAAAAAGTAGGTATTCCCGTACGCGTGGGAATCGAACCGACACAACTCCCTTTATGAGACCGAGTGAGCTAACAATTACACTAGCGAACATACTTTTCCTGTCAGATTTAAGAGCTATAATTAGTTCGTAATTGTTTTTATAAACAAACTTTCATGTGCTTTTTTTATTTACTGCGAATGATTTTGATAGGCAGTGCCGATTTTTACAATTCTGTAAATAATAATAATACTATTTTATAAGCTTAAAGCTAAGCTTATAAAATGACTAAAGACAATAGTCTAGTGATGAGGCATATATATATATATATATATATATATATATATATATATATATATATATACACGAAGGAGTGCTGTAAAGTTCATGGCTTTAGATGAAAAAATATAGGAGGATCGGTTAATTATGATTTTATTCAACATATTCCACTCTCAGATTTATACACTTATTGCAGAGGTTCAATAGTGTTTCAAATCCTTGTAAAACAACTCGGATTGTTGGGCCTCCATACAGATCTTTCGTGATAGGCTTTAAGCCAGGAACATTTCAGCAATCCCTCGTATATATATATATGTTCGTTTCTATGTGACCGATCATCTAAGAAAAACTTTTATGCATGTATATATAGGCGCAGGTGTGGCTGTGTGGTAAGAAGCTTGCTTCCCAACTACATGGTTCCAGCTTTAGTCCCACTGCGTGGCCCCTTGGGCAGGTGTCTTCTACTATAGCCTCGGGCCGACCAAACCCATATGAGTGGATTTGGCAGACGGAGACTGATACAAGTCCATCGTATATATATATATGATTAATCGTAGTAAGTCAATCAAAAGTTAATAGCGTCATGCACGACTCACATCCATCTTTGATAAGTGCTAGGCTTCACACTCTGGCTGTTTGAGTTACTTTATAACTTCCTACGATTAAATATTATACACACACACACATATATAACTCAACTTCATTCGCCTTTAAATTTTGTAGGCTCGTAGGACGAAACTATCTCATAAGGTGTATGGATGGATGGATGTGTATAGAGAAATTTGATGTTAGAAGATATATTTCGGCGAAAACTTTATTAATTCTGATAGAATGCACTATCAAATGCTTCCCTTATATTCCGTAATAGATACCGTCTACCCACGAATGTCTTTGATATATCTTTTTACTGTTTTCCTTTGTTGATGAGCTTCTTACTCGAAATATTTCCGTTTTCTTGTAACAATATTTCCAGTCTTTTTTGCCCATACGTAGATGCACACGCTAATATACTCAAACGTTAAAACATATATATTAAATGTTCAATATCACATATGTATACTTGTCAACATGTGTGATCACCGATAATTGACCGGAAATCTATACATAAATGAACTATGATTTTGACTAAAGTGAGTCGTTTGTGTATTTTTTGTCGTCGTGATGTTTTATGAATATTTGAATAAGGCATTTTCCCCAACAACAAAATATTAATTATATTTCATTGTTGTGGGAAATTCGTCTGCCTAAACTTACATTATCCAATAATAATCTTGTGTCATATTTTTATTTACCACTTCATGATGTAGTGCAAAGAAACATATTCTAGTTATAAGTGCATAGTGCAGTAACGGAATAATGCTGTACAATAATTAGAAAATATTTCAGTTGAAGTTAAGATATTTTTATCTTTTATGCCTAAGATCCACATATAATGTCTGGAATAACAGACCCACGCACAATCTTGATTAAATTTCGTGATTACATTGGTCATTAAAAGCTTCTTCACAGGGGTGTGCCATGCAAATTTGCACCAACTTTGCAAAGGAATATCAAAACACAAATGTAACTCTATAACCACATTACTATACAAATTTAGAAATGCAAAATTGAAACAATCGTCCGCAAAACATATTGTAGAGTTTAGATATTCAAATGAAGTTCATGTTTCTTTTCCAAGATACATAGTAGTACACTCAATGACCTTCTGCCAATTTATTAGAAGGAATTATAAAACGCAGAAAGGCCAAGAGAATTGCTGCTTAATCTTGGTTTTCATTTGCTAGCATAGATCATGTGACCAGCTACATTACAAACTGTTGGCATTATTAAATGTCTAGCGGTTCAGATTCTTACCACAATTGTATTTTTGAGGGAGCGGGTGGGTCGAAATTATACTGGTCATGACTTCGAACGGCCATTTAGTACTAAAAAGTTGAAAGAAGGAAAATATTTAATAGCTGAATTTTGGAAATGTAATCATCTGTCACGTACATTAACTTATACGTACATGCATTAATATCCATATCTATACACACAGACATATTTATATACATACGTATGTATATATATATATTTATATATAAATATATATATTATATATGTATAGATACATATGTATATATATGTGTGTATATGTATATATTTACACACACACACACACACACACATATATATACATATGTATGTATATATGCATGCATAATATATCATATACCACGGTTTTCGAGTTTAATCTTCTTAGAGATTTATTTCATTTATGTATGGAATGATGTCGCATGCCCCATATAACATACACAGATCCATTCATACTTACACACACACAGATATAGTTCAATAAAACAAAAATGAGTACACTATATATATATATATATATATATATATATATATATATATATATATACATATATATATACTTATAAAACGCGTGTGTGTGTATATGTATAGATATAAACATGATAATAATCGTATATCTTGCAAATAGTATTTAATCCACCGACACAATGCACGCACGCGCGGCGCGCTTTTACAGTCTCACCCACACTTACACGAATACTCGCCCGCCATAATTTGTTTGTTCAGTTACGTAAGTATATGAGCATTTTAACTGTTTGATGGTATATATATATATATATATATATATATATATATATATATATATATATACACACACATATATGTATACATATACATGTATATATACACACACACACGCACACATATATATGCATATATATATATATATATATGTTTGCGTGTGTGTGTGTATCTATATATGTATATATGTATATTGTGTATGTATGTATGTATTTACAGAGAGACACGCATGCGCACACATAAACACATACAAACACGCATAATATGATCTTATTTCTGCTTAATAATTCCTTTGGTAAGAAACTATCAAACGGGAATTTTCCACCTAAGAACTACTTCTTCTAGCTCCACCCGCTTCCTTTTTCACATACCCCCCCCCCCCCCCACACACTTATACACACTCACACACACGCATCCACGCACTCACGCACACACACACATAGAAGGAGGCACCACTACGTTTCTAGGTCCAGTTAACACAAGATCAATACGTTTGCCTGTTAAAGACATTTAGTTAGAAATGACTTAACTCTCTTCTACGGTTCTGCTTAAAAGACTTCCTATTCGGTTTATGTAGAAAGAGCAGCATTGCTCTGACTTGAATTAGATTCAGCTCTGAAATTTTCACTGATGCATGTGATATATAGCAGTTTTGAAGTTATAATTATATACTAAACTGTAACATGTGTTCGCTAGTTTCATATACATTCACTTCAAAGTGAATGGTATATAGTCAAAGAGTATGATAGTAGCATGATGGTTAGGGTGATGCTGGTAGGTACGTGTGGTGGGGTTGTGTTATTCGTGGGGGTGTTGGTGTCATTAAGGTTGGGGGTTGGTTGTGGTGACTGTGGTGGTCGTGGGGTTCTTGTTGGTGGTGGTGGTGGTACTGGTAGTAGTGAGGTCTGGTGTTGGTGATGATGTTGGCACCGTTGAGAAATGCTGCTGCTTGTATAGTGGCTGTTGTAGTGTTGTGGTAGTGTGCTGTTTGTTGGTGTTGGTGGTGGTGGTGGTGGTGTTGGTAATTATGAGGTGTGGCGTCAGTTGTTGCCGGGAGATATCAGTATTGGTATTGAAGTTGGTGATATAGGACGTGGTGTTAGTTGTGACTATTGGTATTTAAGACGTGGCTGTATGTGGTAGCGATGGAGGTAATGGTGCTTCTGGTTGTGTGGTTCTTACTGTGGTGATGGTGGTATTTGTAGCTTTGGCACTATGCTTTGAGTCGGTGTTATTGTTGGTGGTGATGATGATGGATTTTCCATAGGTTCTTTGGGTGGCAGCGCCCGTTAATAGTGGTGGTAGTGTTTACAGTAATGGTCATAGCAGTGGCGGTGGGTGTTCATTGTGGGGATCGTTGTGGAGTTGCTATTGGTGCGGCTGCTGATGATGGGGATAATGATGGTAGCAATGGTAGTAGTAATAGTGGTGGTGATGCTAGTCTTGGCGGTAGTAATAGTAGTTATGGTGGAGATATCGGTGGTGTTGGCCACTTTTGGGATGACTCCGGTGGTGATAGTTATCTTCGTCGAAAACATCGGTGATGGTCATGGAACTGGAGAGAGTATTTCCAGTGGAGGTGAAATTAATTTTGGCGGCGTAAGTGTTCAGGAGGTTCGATGAGGTGATAGTATTAGTGTTGAAGGATTTGATCTGGTGGTCGTGGCAGAGTTGTCATAAAGGTTAACGTTGAAGGTGCAAAATGGCAGTGATGATGGTGCTGCTGCTGCTGCTGATGATGAGAGCGGCGGCGACGACGACGACGATGTGTCTATGATATACAATTGTTGATGATGGTGTTGATGTTAGTAGTGGCGGCAGCGGCGGTGGCGGCGGTGGTGGTGGTGGTGCCATTGGTGGAGTAGTTGAGACAGCGGTAATGGCTCTAGTGGTAATGATGTTGATGATGGTGATGATAGAGCTGATGCTATTTACTGTCGAGGAAGATCATGATGAGGAAGACGAAGAGGAGCAGGTGGAGGGAGAAGAGGTGGAGAGAAAAGCAGCAATAATAGTAGCGGTAGTAGTAGTACTAGTAGTGTAAAAGTCGTTATTATTATTATTATTATTATTATTATTATTATTGTTATTATTGTTGTTGTTGTTGTTGTTGTTATTTCGCCAGTACATGCTAATTTAGTTAGCAGGTATTTCATCTTGAGGTTTGGCGACAACAAGTCTCCTCATATCTCAAGAATGTTTCTTAGAATTCTTACGAATTTCAGTTCCAATTTTTTTCCAGTCTTTTAGGCTGTATTCTGGGTATTGTGCCAAGTGCACCAATTAATACGGGAGTAATCCTCTTCCTCTTCTACAGTCTCCTTAGCTCTCCTTCTGGATCGTGATATTTCACAGTATTATTATTATTATTATTATTATTATTATTATTATTATTATTATTATTATTATTATTATTATTATTGGGTGAGAGAGCAGTGCATGCCATCAAAGTGACTTTGGGTTAAAATATAAGAAGCCCATTATATCCATCATGCCTACCTGCCTGATCAGGGTACACAAGGCACATGCATCACAACAGTTTGTACGCGAAATGGTGATCTCATATCAAGATCAGTAGCGCATGACCTTGCATCTGGGGGCCCATTTAGAATTTCTAAAGGGTGAGTAGCCCACCCCGCACAAAAGGGCCATGAATAAGGTTTCTTTAAAGACGTTGAACTAAATACCCATGCGTGTGAATTATTCAAACACCGAAGAATTCCTCTCAATACCTGGCTATGATTCCACCCCCCCTACTTCTGCTCGTGATCAGACATACGATTATTGTCAGCCACCAGGGGATGCTCAACTCTTTAAGGTCAAACAATTGACAAGCAGCTCTGTGGTATTGAGCACAATATTTGCCGTAGCCTGTCTTTTATACCAAGGCAAAAAACATGTTTATGATTACACTTCCAATCAGTTGTTAAGATCGGAAGCCATGAGAACCAGTGCCTTGTTTTGCATGAGGGCATTTATTATTATTATTGCTGTCGTTGTTGTTAATCAGTAGTTTTATTGTTATTACGTGCTTTCAAAGCTCTACCGTGCTCTGAGTGTCTTGGCTACACGCTGTGCTATTTTCATTGTATTGAAATTGCTTTGCGCAGAATGTGTGAGGTTTTTTTAGTAATATATATATATATATATATATATATATATATATATGTATAACCGTAAATGCTGGAGTTTTGGTCATTTACTTGTCTGTATACGTTTTTCTTTAATCTTGCTTAATATACCTATTATAATGATTATTTCTGTCTTTACATTCGAGTTATCTCTATTTCTAGATCTTTTGAATTTCGAGTTATTCAGCTTCTTTTAGAGATATATTGTCATCTTTTGGAACTGATATGTCGGTTAGAAAAACGTTTTTTCCTTTTTCCTTCGTGATCTTGACAGCAATATCTGGCCTACTAGCCTTGTTCCCCCTCCGTCCTCATCATCATCAACATCATCATCATCATCATCGTCGTCGTCGTCCTCGTCGTCGTCGTCGTCGTTGTCGTCATCGTCGTCATCATCATCATTCAGTAGAAGGAGGAGGAGGAGAAGAAAGAGGAAGAGGTGAGGGGGAGGATTAATGTGGAGAGATGGCAGAATGCTTAGCCGCGTTTCATTCGCCTCTCGACTCTGAGTTCAAATCCCCCTGGGGGCTACTTTACCTTTCGTCCTTTCTAGGTCGATAAAATGAGGACTATTTCAGGCGGATATAATCGACTTCCATCCTCTCTTGGAATTTATAGCCTTGTGTCATAAGTTGCAGACATTATTATTAGTAGTAGTCGTAATAATAGTAGTAGTGGTGGTGGTGGTGGTAGTAGTAGTAGTAGTAGTAGTAGTAGTGGCAACAGCAGCAATAGTAGTAGTAATGGCAGTAGTAGTAGTAGTAGTAGTAGTAGTAGTAGTAGTAATGTTAGTAGTGGCAGTAGTAGTGGCAGCAACAGCAATAGTAGTAGTAGTAGTAGTAGTAGTAGTAGTAGTAGTAGTAGTAGTAGTAGTAGTAGTAGTAGTGGCAGCAGCAGCAATAGTAGTAGTAGTTGTTGTTATTGTAGTGGTGGTGGTGGTGGTGATGCCGGTGGTGTAGGGGGTAGAAATGATAATTGTGATGAAGCGCTAGGGTGGTAGTCGTGGTAGTAGTCGTGGTGGTAGTCGTGGTGGTAGTCGTGGTGGTATGGATGTCAGATGTTGTATGCAAATAGGGATCACCATCCTACAAGAGAATGTATATAAAATATATTAACGCAATGGAAAAGTAATAAAGATTAAAATATATATGTAATGAAAAACTAAAAATGTCATGTTACAGATATATGCGAAACGATGAAATTGTACGTGTGTGTGGGGGTGGGGTGTGTGTGGGGGGGTGGGGGTGAGAGTACTGAGATCCGAGTCCGCGTGTGTATATGTACGTGTGTGCGTGTCCGGATAAAAAAATTCCTTCTTAGAACATACGAGATGAATTGCTGACGTGACTGAACACAATGGCTGGCATAAATTATGCGTGTAGGAATATAGGCTAGCATGATACATCTTTGAAACACATGTATGTACACACATACACAAATACATCATACATATATACATGCATACATACATACATACATACATACATACATACAAACATACATACATCCGTACATACCTACATATATACGTACATATATACATATGCATTTCTAAATATATACATGTGTGTGTGTATATATATGTGTATGTGTGTGCGTCTATATATATATATATATATGCATAAATGCTGAAATCAAATAATTATGTACATACGCACATAGACGCGCACACAGAGGCACGCCATATATATATATATATATATATATATATATATATATATATATATATATATAATATGAGAAGGTGTGTATGCGTGAGCATATATGTATACAAGACTAAATTATATACATAGGATTAGATGTATGAACGTGTGCATATTCATGTATATATTATTCAGATAGATACACGTACGGAAACACTCAGACACATGTTCAATCACACACACACACACACACACATCTGTTTAATGCAATCCACTTCTATAAAAGGCTTCGTTTCCCGTTTGCTTCAAGAGGGTTGTAGCGAAAAGTTTGGATTCAGATATATATATATATATATATATATATATATATATATGTATGTATGTATGTACATATACAGAGTATGCAATGGGTAAATTGCCACCATTTTATATTTTTTATTTTATACCTGCGCAGTGTTTTTGATTTTGTCGACCCTACAGTATAGTAGGGTCAGTTGGGCACCGTCTGCGAGGAAAACAGTACCATGGCGAAAGTCAATCTGCCAGAAATTTGGAGACGGTATGCTGTACTGCTTAGTATTTGCGCCGGAAGCTCCTCTATGAATATTTCATGGTGTTTGGGTCTAAATCTGAGGACAGTGCAGAGGATTCCGAAAGAGTTCGATTCGTTCGACAATAAGCCATCAAAGGGATGCCTCAACATGGCCGCAATTTCATGACTGAAGCACGATAAGGATATAGCATGATATTATTAATACTGAGGATAATGGTTTTGTATATGCTTTTCTACTCCAAGCACAAGGCCCGAAATTTTGGAGAGGGAGCCAGTCATTTAGATCGACACCAGTACGCAACTGGTACTTAATTTATCGACCCTGGAAGGATGAAAGGCAAAGTCGTCTTCAGAGGTATTTGAACTCAGAACGTAAAGAGAGACGAAATACCGCTAAGCATTTCACCCGGCATGCTAACGTTTCTTATTTCTTTATTGCCCACAAGGGGCTAAACATAGAGGGAACAGACAAGGTCAGACAAAGGGATTAAGTCGATTACATCGACCCCAGTACGCAACTGGTACTTAATTTATCGACCATGAAAGGATGAATGGCAAAGTCGACCTCGGTGGAATTTGAACTCAGAACGTAACGTGAAATCACGAGCAAAATAATTCCTAAATAGTTATGTTTCTTTGAAAATACTAATAATTTTGTCGTTGTCGAGTAAATGGTAAATAACCCCAGGTTGATATCATACACAAACATAAATAACAACTTACCTTAATTCTAGTATATTTTCTTTAGCACTAGACTTCGATGCCAATTACCAGAAAAGTCGACATACAAACAATATTACTTTCTTAGAGTAAGAACGTTTCGTATTTTCATGATAATTAGTTATTAATTCCAATGCTCCAGGGAATATAGAATGTTTATCGGGTTTACTGATAAAAGAATACGTTTAATGAAATCCCACATGACAATAGTTAAGAAGAATCTAGATTTTTGCTTTCCTAAAGATTGGAAACCTATTCCAAAATATTTTGATTTTATCCTGTTTTTCCAATTGAACAGTTTTTTCTTTCTTTTTGTTAGATTAAGTCGAAGTATTCTGAAATAGGTAGAACTGAATCTCATTTAGATAAATATGATCTAATACCCATTTATAGAGTAAAGCTGTTAGGCTGTATAATGAGGTATAGAAAAATGGAAAAATGGAGGGAAAACTGCAACTTATGACTGATACTTTAGTTGGTAGGACTTCACTCCGAATAAAAGCCGAACCATTTGTCACCTTGGAAATCTGTGGAATGCAATCTAAGATTCCTTAGACTGGCAGGCTCATTTTAACAATTAGTAGTTGTAGCAAACGTGTAGACATTTGCTACAGGTTGTAGGATTTGGTATTAGATACAGAAGTAGGCAGCGAGTAGGCAGAACCGACCAAAATGCTTTGTTGCATTTCGTCTGTTTTGAGGCCTTTCATCTTTTCGGGGTTCATAAAATAAATACCAGTTCAGTACCGGAGTCGATGTAATCGGCTTAAACCCCACGCCTGCACTTACTGGCTTCGTGCCATAATTTAAAACTGATATTTAACTTGGCGAGCTGAGCGAAGCGTTAGAACGCCGGGCGAAAATATTTAGCGATATTTCGTCCGTCTTTACGTCCTGAGTTGAAATTCCATCGAAGTCAACTTTGCCCTTTCATCCTTTCGGGATTGATAAAACAAGTACCGATTACTCACTGGGGTCGAGGTACCCGACTTCCCCCCCCCTCTGAAATTGCTGGCGTTGTGCCAGATATTTGTGAGTGCTCGCGTGTGTCTTTGTGTATGTCTTCGTCCTCGTCTTCACTACTTAAGAAACTGTGTTCCTTTGTTTACATCCCCATAACGTTGCAGTTCCACACACACACAAAAGAAGGAACGAGTACGAGGTTTAAAATTAAGACGGGGATTAACTGGTTCGAGTGAATCCTTCATCACGGAGACCAAATGTGGCCGCAAGCCAATGACAAAAACTGAAAGATAATATGCACACACACACACACACACACACACAAATACAAACACTGAGGTTTGTGTGAGTATACATATATAAGTCAAATTTTGGATCAATATTTGCACATTTAATTAAAGGAGTAGAAGAGAATCATTTACAGTAATGTGTAAAATATTCCACCGCTCTGCCTGCCTGACAGTCTGTGTCCCCGAAACCTGTTGCTCTCTCCACTCGTTTGTATACATTTTAGGTTAACAATACAAACAAAAATATCAATACATAATCCCAGTCTTGCATATATATATATATATATATATATATATATATATATATATATATATATATATATATATATATATACATACATATAAAATATAATGACCTACAAATATATATTCACACGAAATGCATACACTCATAGAAACATGTATATATGCATACATGCATATACACACAACACACTCATATATACATACATACACACACACACACACACACACATATATATATATATACATTCATACATATATATGCATGCATGTATATGTATACGCATAAATACAGGTGCGTGCGCGCACGCATATTCATTAATTCAAAACTGAAGATTCACTCCATCTCTGTGAGTTTCCTGACTCTTGCATATTCTTCCGGTTGCCTTGAAGAACGTGCAAGACACAGGAAACTTAGACGTGTGTATTTAAATTTCGCTCTCTCACTCTATCTTTCTCTCTTTCTTTCATTTTCTCCCTCTCTTATTCTCTCTTGTTTTAACTTTTTCTCGTTTGGTGGCTGTCTCAATCTCTATATATCTCTGTCTCTGGCTCTGTCTCTCTTAACCACATTCTCTTTAGCTCCTCTCCATAGTCTCTCTGTCATCACAGCCTGTCTACTTGTCGGTCGCTCTCTCTCTCTTTCTAACTCTCGCTCTGTATGTATATATATATATTTCCCTATGTCAGTCTCTATCTACTTGTCTTTCTATCTATCTCTCTGTTTATGTCTCACTCTGCCTCTTTCTTTCACTCTTCCTCTTTGTCTTGTAGGGTTTACATGCGTTGATTTTCTGAGATGCTTCAAATATGAAGGAATGAACGCACTCTGTTTCATTTCTTGCTCACGCTATTCTGTTTCTCCTATGAATAGGCGCAGGAGTGACTGTAGTAAGTAGCATGCAAACCAAACACATGGTTCCGGGTTCAGTCCCACTGCGTGGCACCGTGGATAAGTGGCTTCTATTATAACCTCGGGCCGACCAAAGCCTTGTGAGTGGATTTGGTAGACGGAAACTGAAAGAAGCCCGTCGTATATATATATATATATATATATATATATATATATATATATATATATATATATATATATATATGTGTATGTATATGTTTGTGTATCTGTGTTTGCCCCCCCCCCCCAACATCGCTTAAAAACCGATACTGGTGTATTTATGTCCACGAAACCTAGCGGTTCGGCAAAAAAGACCGATAGAATAAGTACTAGGCTTACAAAGAATAAGTCCTAGGGTCGGTTTGCTCGACTAAAGGCGGTGCTGTAGCATGGCCGCAGTGAAATGACTGAAACGAATAGAAGAATATGTGTGTGTTTATGCATATACATATACATATATATATATATATATATATATATATATATATATACATATATATATATATATATATATATATATATATATATATATATATATATATATATATATATATATATATATGCATATATATATATATATATATATATGCATATATATATATATATATATATATATATATATATATATATATATATATATATATATATATATATATATATATATATATATATATATATATATATATATATATATATATATATATATACACACACATATTTTCTGTGACGCGCTAACGATTCTGCCGCTCGCCACCTTCGTAATAATAATAATGATAATAAAGACGATGATGATGATGACGACGACGATGGTGATGATGATGTTTTCATAACACCCGAAACATATTACTTTATAAAACGTCTTCTGACGATTTGATGGCGGTTATATGAATCTATGCACTATGACAATTACTTTACGTATACACTGTAGAATTAGGTTCGTCTAAGATTACATAATTGAATCTGATACTGATACTGGTGCTGATGCTGATGCTAAAACTATGTAATCTCATTAAACATATTCCTTTTGATGACAGCCATGTGCACGGCTTCTACAAATGGTTTTCAATAATTGATTCTACTTGAAAGGCGAGGGTTATTTTTCCTTTCACTTACATGCTATATAATTTGGTGCTCGCAATTTACTGCAGTTCTCCTTTAATTCTTACTCTTTATTTGATTTCACCCTTATTCATATTTTTTTTTTGTGAGATTTTAATCTTCGTCATTTACTTTATATTAATCGTTGTTTTATGTATCTATCGATCACTTTATTTATTTCTCCGTATACGTGTGTGCGTCCGCATGCAAGTGTTAGATGAATAAAGTGCCACAGATCACACACGCATACACACACATATATAAACATATGTACATTCAGATATACATACATGTACATATACATGTGTGCGTATTTTTTTTTTTTTTTTTTTATAGTTTCAGCTTAGAGCTGCGGCCATGCTGATGCACCATATGTACTTTCGTATATATATATATATACATATGTGTATGTAGTACTTCTGTAAGTATATATCTATACAATGATTTCAAAGAGGGACATTAACTGCTTTTTTTCTTCACAAAATATAAAGATTATTTTATATCTATCTATTTATATGTTTACCAATCCATCTTTCTATACACTTATCTTTGTGTCTACACAGGTTCGCCTAACCAGAAGTAAGTTCATTATAAATCTGCCTACGTTGGTTCAGTTCCCAAACACCAAAAACAGGACAGCTTCTTCAGCATCTCGACTGCATCCATTAATCTGGTTATCTAAAGAAAAGTTGATTAATTTGGGTATTCCTTGGCAACTATTTTTTGGTAGCTTACTCTTTTCGACGCATTGCAGGGTAACATTTTGGATTTAAAAACGTACGAACAAATAGTCATTCACATGTTGAATTGCACCATATACATACATATATACATGCTTACATACATCGATAAAGATATTTATGTATGTATATACATATAATCCACGGATCAAAGTGTAGGGAGACAGTTAACTTCATGCAATCCGTATTAAATATAAAAACAACTTTCAGGGGTGATAGTGGTTTATTGAGACGGCAGGTTGTGGGTGTTTTTCGTATCGAAGTACGATAAACTGAGAAAAGTTCTTTTTACATTTGACGGTAAGCGACCAGGGTTGCCAGGTGTGCGAATAAGAATACAAGAGTTACGGAATGGAGTAGATGCGATCCGGGTTACATATGCTTCAAAACGAGCGGAACCTCGAAAGTGACAAATATCCAAACGAGGTATATACCGCAGAGTTCTCTTCAGGCGCAGGATTTCTTGATTAAATAAAAGTTTACATCGTCACAGGGAGGTACATGAATGGTTCAGTCAGAACATATACAGGGTGCGTATGGTATTTGAGGACATACCTTTTTTGGGACACTGCTGCATATTTGCTAACTCTGTACAATCATATATAAATAGAGAGAGAGAGAGAGAGAGAGAGAGAATTTAATACTGTTCCTTCTGCCAGCCGGAGCAGCTGTGCATTACGCAATAGACTTTGCAAATCTTTGGCCGAGCTCAAACGTCATACAAGGGCCTCACATTGCATTATCTATGACTCATTTCAGTGATTCTTTTTAGCGATAACTTTCGTCGTATACGAGAAAGCAGCTACTATGTGTGTATATATGGTTATATGTATGCATGTATGCAGATGGGGAGGTATGTATGTATGTTCATGTGAGTGAGTGAGTGATACGTATATATGTGAGTAATGCGATTTTCAAGTATGGTCCATAATGATTTTATTTCGCAATATGCCAATCTTTTTACAATGATGACTTGAAAAAAACAACCTAAGGTTGTTTAATAAGATCTGCTATGATAATGGAAAAAATTCCAGTGACTGTGATTTGAAAAAGTGATTGGACATCAAAGATACTGCAAACTGCATTGCATTACATCAAAAATGTAATACATGCTGCAGTCATACTCAGCGAACAAGACAAATAAAATGATGCCAATTTGTAAATGTCACTGAAGTTGATGCTAGCGTGGACGAGGACGATGAAACATGAAGCGAAACTATAAAAGGTACATCCTGACTTATTCCTTTTAACTTGTGACATCCGTGATGTGTCTATTAAGAACAACTAGATAGGGAATAATTCCAAATACTATCTGTCAACATAATGATTTCACACACACGCGTGTAAGTGTATGTATATATGGGAACACACATGTATGTATGTATGCATGTATGTATGTATATCTATCTATCTATCTATAGTTAAGCTCCAGGTTCGGTGATTATGTGAATAAGAAGTCCAACGTAGCTCAGATATCAACATGTGTATATATATTTTTTTTTCAGAATCAGATAAAGAACCAAGGCTGTGAAGAGTTTATAACATTTATATATAGAAGGTCTTACAGCTGTTACCGTGATATTTTTGATATCCCTTCATCGGAGACGGTGTGAGAAAATGGTTAAGCAATAGTTATTTTAGATAAGGTACGAAATAGTGAGTGAAATGGAGGAATGAAAATAGATGTGAGATATGCAGGGATATTGCATTTGTAGATCCATTATTTAGGTAGAATGGTATGCATATAAGATTCCAGTACCTTGTGAGTAAAATCCAATAGTATTTAAAATTGGTCACTCCAAGTATAGAGTTTGTGGATTGCGTTTCATACGACTAATTCCTCTAGAAAATAAATTTAAAAGATATCTATAATTCAGAACCCAATATGTTTCATAATGATTGTAAGCGTGTGGTTTCGAACCTAATTACTCGTACAAACAACGAAGCCGCATAATGGCAAATCAAACGGTGATAAACAACAGCCAAATATATCTCAAATATTGCCCTCCGAATATTGCCTCATAATTGAATTAAGTCACATTTGGCAGTATAGGCCTTCAAACAATTTAAGACGAGATGGTCAAGGATGTAGTGGTTTTGTTTATAGATTTACTCAGCATGGGGTTAAATAACAAAAACAACAGCCATATATTATTCGATTATAGCTAATTTGACATGGACAGAATGCAGAAACTGTGACAAGAAACGCTTGATCGTTTTAGCAATGCTGTATACCCGCTTCCCAGGCCATCTGGCCTCTGTCAATGTAAGTACTAAGTTACATTAGATTTTAGTATTTTATTTAACAGTGCATACGTTAACAGTCGAATAGCTTCATCTCTGTCCCTACACATCATTACCTGTTTATCTATGCGAAACCATTAGATTCGTTTCAGTAAAGACAACCCTCTCTTGGGGATCTGTTGCGGTTCTCCAGTTTCTGCTGCAAATAGAGTCGAATTAACAATTCTTTCGAGTCATCAAACCATTGATCAGCTTTGTGGTGTCAGCGAAATATATACATCTCATTAAGATCCAGGATTGGATAAGGCATGGATATATTATATCGAGCTATGTCACATGTTGTCTCTCATTCGATTACTGTGTGTGCTCACCACACCCACTTTACATTTTATCCATTTTCTAAACTAAGTATTTTTCATGAATTTCAACTTACAAGCAGTTTTTCTCAATATCTCTCTATGTGTAAATATATGTACATGCGTGTGTGTGTGCATGTGTGTGTGCATGTGTGTCTGCCCGTGTCTGTGCCCGTGTGTGTGTAAGTATGTATGTATGTATGAATGTATGTATGTGTGTGTGTTTCAAAGGCGGAGGTAATAATAATAAGTTCTACTCATGAATTTTTTAATGAATAACATGAGACCTTTTGGTTTTCTCTTCTCTCAAATTCCGGCCTTCCTTAAGTATTCTTGTTTTAGATCGAAGTATAGATGTATGTATATATCTAAGTATACTGTAAAGTGTTAATATATATGTATATTATATATATTATAAAGATATGTTAGTTTTATTTAATTCTGAACGGTTTTGCTGCCGTTTGTTCATGTAGTTTAATTTCTTTATCCATCATTATCTACTAAGATAGAGACGCGAGTAAAATTAATAATAGAGAAACGAAAATAAAACTTTGGAAACACCTTAAAGGGTGATAATTGAGAAAGATTTGAAAGTGAACGTACGATCGTAATCATATAAAGTAAAGTAAATATTACAAATAATCCAGAATCCTTGTCCGGTACCGGATCGATCCCCAAATCTAATCTGTTCGTACCAGTCGTGAGGCCAAACATGCCTGAAAAATTTCATCGGAATTCATCCAGCGGTTCTTGAGATATATTGTCCACAGAAAAACAAACACGACTGAAAACAATACTTACGCCTTCGCTAAGGTGGAGGTAATAATAATGATAATAATAATAATAATAATAATAATAATAATAATAATAATAATAATAATAATTATGATAATAATAATACTTTCTAATATAGGCACAAAGCCTGAAATTTCGGGGAGGGGACTAGTCGTTTAAATTAACCCCAGTGTTCAACTATTACAAGGGCGGACGAAATGCCGGAAAGCACTTTGTCCGGTCTACTAACGATTCTTCCCGCTCCCCGCCTTAGTAATAATAATAAGAAGAAGGAAGAGGAGGAGGTGATTATGATGATGAAAAATGAAAAAAAAAAAGAAAAATGGGTGGGGTGGGGGAAGAAAGACACAAGTAAATACCATAGTGTAATTACCAGATAGACAAAAATACTGCACACTTTGTTTTATGATTTTTCATCACCAAATAAAGTATATGAATAATTAATGAATGTAAGAAATCCTGCTGATTATATTTCCACAAAATTGAAAAACTTGGTTTATTTTAATCAAATGAATTCATAAATTCTTCACAAAGCTGGAATTATATTAACAACTTTGCTTTATTAGACGGTTCTTTTATTTAGATATTGCCGCAGGTGCCTGATTATTTAAAGTAGCAACGGTTATACTGGCGAACTGTTAGACATCGATGTTTCGGTGCTTATTCTTAGGTAAAGACAATTATTTCACATTTAACCTCTTGAAACCATTTCAACGTAACTATCAGAAGGTGACATGACCTGTTGTTGCTATGGAGTTTTAGGTGTGGAGGCGCAATGGCCCAGTGGTTAGGGCAGCGGACTCGCGGACATAGGGTCGTAGCTTCGATTCCCAGACAGGGCGTTGTGAGTGCTTATTGAGGGAAAACACCTAAAGCTCCACGAGGCTCCGGCAGAGGCCGGTGGCGAACCTTGCTGCATTCTTCCACCACCTTGTTCAACTCACATAACACTTACACCAACCCCTACTGGTTTACCGTCGTTTTCCACATCTTGCATTATTCACCCTCACTACATCTCTTCCACATTTCATTTTATTTTGTATTAGGTCTTTCACACACTGAGTATATTTTAGCTGGCTTTTAGTATCTGGACACAAACATGAAAGAGGGACTTCAGACTGTGTAATCCCTAACACAAATCAACTCATCGTTCTTTTCTATACACTTTCCTGCCTTCTAATTTACTGATGAATACAATTGATTAACTGAAATATAATTGCGGTTTGAGTTTTTATGGTAGTGAAAACAGGTAAACCTCTGCCTCTTTGTATACATAAAGCTTCTGTATACCATATCCCTCTTCACATTGCAAGCATTTATCCAGTCTCAGCGATGATTACTGTATTAAGAGCTTTTATCATATTTTGGGCTATGTGTCGTAGTATATTATTATCAAATCAGAGTGTGCTAAAAAGATATTTAACTAATTCTGGTACGTAACATTCAAAACTTTAGCAAGCCAACTTCTACAATGCAAACACTCAAATTATACACCCTTAGATTTGACGAAAGTGCAATATATAAATATAACATTCTCAATACTGAAGATATGAGATGGCCAAAAGCACATCACATTCATGTGATTATTCGACATCTCAGATTTTTTAATGCAATATGTCCATGCAAAATAATACGTCTTTAATAACACACGTCACCTCGCTGTAAATAGACACAAAAACCTATAACGCTATAGGTTTTTGTTTTTATTATACTACGACTATGAGTTTTCTCTGCTCATTAACTCTGACGTGCTATGTTCAGCTTTTTTTTTTTATCTTAGTATACTTTTCTAGCGTAAGTCTGATTTATTTCAGTGTTGCCCCTATGACATTGTTCATGGCAGAAATCTTCATTTATTTCCAAGACTATTCTCAGAATAAACCATGTAACAAATCTGGTAATTATTCTCAGCACTTAAAGTAAACCATGAACACGTACATTTCAAGTATTGCACCAGAAGACACAAAGATATATAAACAGCTGATTAAAAACCCACATTGGAACATATATAAACAGGTTACCTTAACATGGTTTATACGTTCACTACTTCACTATTACATTCTTATGAAAGAGACTGGCAAGGAAATTAGCTACTTTGGCTACTAGTTGTAGTTTTCATCAATGAAAAACTATTTATTTTATATATTTCTTCAAGATATATCATATATTCAAGTAGTCCAATACAGGCGGCATTCACACATTCAAGTGGATAAGTGTATCTCGCAGCACTTTTTATATCTGCAATAAAGCTTTACTCCCTAACGAAACAAGATTCTCTATGGCATTATCTGTAGGTCTATGTGTATGTATATATGCGTTTGTTTTAACATACATACATAACTACATATATCCATCCAAACATACACAATCGTATTTAGGTATATATATTTATAAGTGTGTGTATGTATGTATGTATGTATGTATGTATATGTATATATATATATATATATATATATATATATATATGAATGCCAATTTATTATGTGTGTTCTCTATTATCTCTATTCTTTCTAATCTGTCTTTCCTAAATTAAATAAACGTTTACTATGTTATGCGTAATTAGGCAGACATACAGATCTTCGCATGCGTCTCTGTATTCAATGATAATATGTGTGTATAAAAGTACATACACACATATATATAAGTGTATATGGTCGGTCGGGTGTATATATATATATATATATATATATATATATATATATATATATATATATATATATATATGCGTGTGAGTATGTTTATAATCTCACGCATTTACAAATATAGTTACATGCAATCGATATTCATATTTGTGTATATAATTTAAACACATCGAATGGCAGAGTGGTAGAGTTCTTAAAACAGAATCCAAGTGCCTTTCTTTCACATGTAAATAAAATAGGAGAAATAGGTAACCAGAAGAAGAGTTCTAAGTGTGCAATAAAGAAAACAAAAATGATAGTGAAAACACTTTCGAAAAATCTATAAGCAACCAGGATTGCATGAGTTCACATACCTAACATCAACAACACACAAAATCAAGTACACACACCAGAGGCCTTCAGGAACACACATGTATATAGCACAATTCCTTTCAAATGGTTACTATATCGGCACTTTCTTTTTCCTAAACTTTCTACAAATAACTACTATGTTGAATAGTATTACTGATGTGAAGATATTTTAGTACTTTTCTAGAAATTGGAATTTTGGTAACAAAAAAAAAATTCTCCTACAACTGGGCTTTTTCAAAGATATATTTAAATATGTAAGGATATATTGTATTGACGAGTCTGTTTTCTTTATTTTTTTCTTTGAATATATTCATTTATTTGTTGATATCGCTTTTCATATAACACGCGATATTCGAACCCCCACAGAGAAAGCGTGAAAAAGCTTTACCACTTCACATCCATCTTCCAAGATTATGAGTGATTGGTCTCATCTGTTTATACGATTCGTTTCTTTCTAGGTTCCTTTTCACGTCTTCCACAGAAAACGAAGTTGATACTGGGCCACTGTATAAAGATATAGATATATCAATAATTATCTTAAAAGAGGACTAAAGCGGCGAGTTGGCCGAATCGTTAGCATGCCGGACAAAATACTTAGCGGAATTTCGTTCGTCTTTACACTCCGAATAAAAATTCGACTGAGGTCGAATTTGCATTTCAACCTATTGGGGTCGATAAAATAAGTATCAGTTGAACACTAGGGTCGATGGAATCGACTAACGTATCCCCGTAAATAACTCTCCTTGTTTCAAATTTGAAACCATTACGTAAGGAAAGCGAAATACTTTAAGTTTTATTTTTTTATGTTCTTTTTTTTTCAAATTATTTTCTTCGGAATTTTACATAAATTATCCGGAGATCGCGAGTGCGTATTTTACTGCTTCTTATTTTGATTTTGCTCTTTTCTTGACCTCAGCTTCTATTCTCGGTTTGTTGATCTCCGTTTTTGCAATGAATGTTTTTCTACAGCAACCATAAAATACAACAAATGAAACAACATTATCATGAATTGCGATAAACGTTATTAACATCTTTCTTGGCAGATGGAAAACACTGACGTGTCTTGGCAACGTAGACGAAAGTTGCAGGACACAGTCTGACCTGCTTAGTAACCTTAGTGACCTGGCTGTCTGTTGTAGAGTAGAAGCAAGATGAATGGAGCGGGAACTGCATACAAAGTATTGTTACTTTAGGTGGTAAGGTCACGCTATATACCGTGACGTCTTGTCAGCATAGCTCACCAAAAAGTAAGGAGATCGATTTGGCTGTACTTCGCACTTGGGACCTCATGTTATTTGGAAATTTCAGACAATGGATGATCGATTCGATTCCAACATGTAAGGCCCTCGCATGTGTTACGTAATGAGGTAAATAGATACCTTCCATCACGTGATAATTCAGTATATTTTAAAAACTGGAATCCTAGCGTATTTATCAGTGAACGAGAACGTTCCACAGAGATAGGGTCGCTCACTGAAATCGCTGAGAGAAATAATCAGTTTCACTGATTTGAGTTTCTAAACGTATTGAACACAATCAGTCTTGCTAGCTGAGTAGATTATAATTTGTGTGGTTGGTGGTGGTGGGTGTTATGAGGGAAACACGGTTTGCTCCCACCAGTAGGCTTTCAAAACCAGATCCGCTCAAGACATTACTGGCCAAAAATTTCGATCAACTTGTTCTTATCAATCTTACGATGTTAACATTTTAGACTGCTTTATGGGAGACTCTATCTATTAATTGACTGGATAATCTCAGATAGCTGAAATGTTTCAGCTTCTTATATATGTGAAACTGTATTTAACTGAAGTATACTATCCGTTCCTTTAAAATAGACCTCGCATTTATGTTATAAATTTCTTTACCTTTACATCGATATGAAACTCTGTTACATACAAGACTGATTTAAATTAAGTTTCTCAACTCAATTCGCCAGGCAGTAGATAAGCAGTTCTCGTTTATAAATCTCTTGTAAGAGATCTTTTTCTTCTTTAAACTTTTCCAAAAGAGCAAATTTAAACCAGCGTTGCTCGTTGACGTATCCTTCACCAATCGAATATTTCTTCCACTTTGTAGCTACTTAGCTGTTAAACAAAGATGGTTCTTATTTAATCATCAGCAGACAACTCAATGTGCTTTTGTTTTCTTCCTCTTGATTCACTGTCAGCGTCACGGTCAGGTACAACTTAGAAAATGAGTGATTTGATTCGTTCGAGTACTGAGATAATACACTTCCATATGTATAAGAACAAAATGGTCATTAGATTATTTATCATATAGTTGATGACGTCATTCCTGGTGACATTTTCGCAACTCACATTCAGATATAGTTTGCTCAGCATTCACAAAACATTTGTGTTCGTCAAACAATGCTACAAATACAAGAAAAGTTGTTTGATTACCACACGCCTTGTCCGCATGTGCAGTATCTTTGGTTACTATGGAAACGGAGTATAAAATACTCGCTTTTGATTACTATGGAAACATGTGCAAAATAATCGCTTCTGATTGGCTAAGATACCCAAATTTTGCAAATTTTAAAGGCTAATAACTTTTAAATTATGGATTGAGAGGGAAAATAAACTTCATTTTCATAATTGATATACAAAACTTAATCTATATACCAAATTTGAAAAGAACTGGAACAACATTGTAAGCAGTGACGAAAACCACAAAGGTCCCAAGGATATCGAAAGGAAAGCTTCAGTACGGTTATCATTCGCCTGCACTTCTGATGCTGCCACTTTTAGAGATATAATGATGTAAAATCTGAGTCTTACGTTAACTCAAGTTTATGATATAATGAACATGCGTTGTATCTAAGGCATACTTTGATAATATGCATTCTGCCTGCGACTACAATTACAGGAGAAGCTGAACGTTGCACCCTCGACTTACGAAATTTCTTGGACATTTTGCAGTGCTACCTCTCTTCACACCAACGTTGTTTTTGTTGCTGCCGCTTTTGTTGTTGATCCCTATTTAACCTTCGATCATCTATGATTGAAGATCTTCATGCAATGGATATCTAATGTTTCCAGTGATATAAAGAACTACATTATCTAATATTTCTTGTCGTTATTTTATGCAAGAGTTATATTGTATTTGTTTATGGTAGGAGATCCAGCAATCAGACAATATATCTTTTTCGGTTAAGCCATATTAAATATCGTCACTTAATTATTTAACTGTGGTTTGACTAAAGGCAGAGGATAATATTGGATATGAACTTACAAACTACCAATCTCACGGTTTCTTAATCTAATCAAGAAAGACCGAGGACAATACCAAGTTACTCTTATCTAATCGATCAACCTTTCCTTGAGCTCTGTATGAGACGATAGTCACCAATATTGGTGCCCTGTTAGAAGAGAAAGAGAGAAATTTGTTGACGCTATGTCGATGTAAATATATCCGGATGAACAGTCTATAACGATCAGATCGAACCAGCTCTGAGATAAATAGAATACTAAAACGTTAGTAAATTACTCAAATTACAGTAAATCAACAGATCGGAAATGTTGTTAATAAGCCTTAATGAACTGTGTAATATATTTACTTGAATTCATTGTCTAAGATAAATCTTGCTCTCATTATTGTAATTTTATTTTATGTAACAGCGTATTAAATAGTAGAGTCGAATTTTAATTAATATTGGTTTCAGACATTAGCGCCAAGTCTCATATTTATTTCTAAAAGAAGAGATATAGAATTTGGAAGCATTCATGCCGATATAAATTTTTAATTAATATCGGTTTCCATTTACTGGCAACAAAGTCTGGTATTGTTCGAAGGATAGGGACTGATACGCTATGGCATACATGCAATTAACAAATGCATTAACGGTGTAAGTTTAAATGAAACAACTTATAAAATAACGACTTGAAACGGAAATGGAAAAGACAGGAGGCAACACTTCTTACTTTGGTATTTGCAATAATATTTTCATTAATATGAATAGCTTCAAGATGTTGAAAAGGTAGAAACAGTTATCTGCAGATTAAATCTTTCAAAATAATTACTTCTAAACATGAGTACTTTGTGTTCAAATCTTTCAGAGATAAAATTAGCTTTGCAAATCTACAAGGAAGATAAGATATACTGAGGCTGATTTAATCGATAATCTTATTTCTATGTATTTGTAAGCATCGAGGATAAACATTAATGGTATCTCTTACGGGCCTATGGCCATAAATTGGTAGAGTAGAGGTATTAGATGTTACAGATGAATTCAGTTCAGCTCGAATAATTCTTCTAATCCATCGGTACCCATAGGCTGCACGAAGCGACTAAAATTATCACCTTGAGTCAGTGTACACAGCCAACATTACATTATTCGCCGTAGGACAAAATGTATATCTCCGGATACAGAAGCTGTTCGGTAATTTCGATATCTTCTTAACGCAGTTCACTATTCCTTTCCTCGATAACATCGTTTGAAAAAGTAGGAACACCTTATTTTGCCATTTCTACTTTAGTGTGTACCTAGTTATAAGCAGCCAAAAATAAATTTCTCTGACTAAAAATGTCACTTGGTACTCAATATAAGAAAGCAGAAAACAATTTTAATGGAAAATTTCATTTCACTATTTTGAGTGGGAAGGGTTGACAATAATTAACAATTTCTAACCTTTTTAAACAGGAAGCGAAGAGGAATATCTTTGACTTGCACTTGTATTAGCGACTCGATGTAATATGTTATTTCAGTGATACACACTGAAGCAGAGAAAGAAAACTACTTGACACTAACCATGGTTTTAGACATTGTGGAATGAATATGAGAACCTTATTTCCTGTATGTAACCAAAAGATATTTGAATAAGTGAATCATCCCAAATTTGTAAACAAAAAGTACCCCCTTATAAACATAAATAGACACTTCAAGGGAAAAGCCGACATTCAGATTTTGTTTTCTCAACATGAAGTGAAGCAGATGTTTAAAAAAATGTATTTGGGGACTGTTGTATTACATGCATTGTGTGGCGAACAAATTAAAATCTAACAAAATAATACCCTCCGCTTTCAGACTTCAATGCATTTGTTATAATTCTTTCATTCCACTCGAAAATCTATAAACAAACCAAAATAGTGTTTAGTACTGCGTTACATTATTTAAAAAAATATTATTCTTGTCGTTTGCTTTACAAAATGTATTCTTTATGATTTTGTACGTTTTCTTTGATGTTTCCCGATCTTGATGTTGCCATTTTCTTTTCCTGTGGAAATTTCACATTATTAACTTTCCCAGTTATGGTGCTTGTTCTAAATCCTTAATGATTAGGTGTTT
Organism: Octopus bimaculoides; assembly: GCF_046866305.1. Taxonomy (NCBI): domain Eukaryota; kingdom Metazoa; phylum Mollusca; class Cephalopoda; order Octopoda; family Octopodidae; genus Octopus; species Octopus bimaculoides. The sequence goes on from NC_142940.1 coordinate 3,618,273, forward strand.
GTTTATAATTTAGCCTGTATTCGTCTGTTTAAAATTCATTTCAAATGTTTCTTCCCTCATTTCATTTTTGGTTAATATAAAGTTGTGTGAAAAATTTGAATACAAAAGTTTCAATTGAATATCTGTGAGCTTCTTCATTTCCTTATTTTTCGGGGCCAAACTGACTTCAAAGTGTTCTTGTTATTACAACTTCGTATATTACATCCTAACTCCCAATCGAAATTGATTTGAAATATAATTTAGTCGGAGTAATCAATCCGAACTCCTTCGAGTATTTTCTTTTTAATCGTTTCCTTTTATGAATTTAAAATAGGTACTCAGTTTTTTATACCATACTGATACAGTTAAATTCAAAAATGGAAACCAATGATACGATTCCGAATTCTTATTCAAATGTATGAACTCCGTGACACTCTGCTTTAATCTTCCGAAATGCACGATGTTTCTGCTTCACAAAAATGTTATATTATGTTTTCATTGTTGCCGCTAAAATCATGGGAAATCCTCTTCAGTAACGATCTATGATCAAATGCATTCCAAACATGACAATCCTTTCGTATTTTGGATATAGAGAACTACATGATCTAATGAATTTTTATTGAAGAGGGAAGTGTATTATTTTGAGGCAAAGTCCCTGGTTATGGTTAGCATATATATAAAATCCCTTCTCTAGCTCATAGAAAAAATCTCTATGAATGATAATAATACTATTCATAGATAAAAAGGACTGACCGCCCAAGTCAATGAGATCCTCGTTTTACGTTGAAGGTATTTTATATATTGCGTTTCTCTTCCCAATATCACTTGAAAAAAATTCAACACCATAAGACATATCTCACGTGAATATGATGCTTACAGACGAGTCAGTTACATTCTAAATACCTTAATAACTTAAGGCGGTGAGCTGGCAGAAACTTTAGCACGCCGGGTGAAATGCTTTACGGTATTTCGTCTGTCTTGACGTTCTGAGTTCAAATTCCACCGACGTCGGCTTTACCTTTTATCCTTTCAGGGTAGATAAATTAAGTACCAGTTGCGTACTGTTGTCGATCTAATCGACTGACCACTCTCCCCAAAAATTTCGGGCCTTGTGCCTAGAGTAGAAAAGAATATTTTAATAAGTTGCTGAAGTACAATATCAAGGAAAATTTTCAGTTCCTCGGTATCTGAAACATCGCACCATTAAATTAGACAGGTTCCGGTCCTTTACTCTGACATAAAGCTATTTCGTTTTGTTTTTAATAATGAAAGATTATACAATTACCATCACGATTTTGGAATTGGAAATTTTAAGTTTCAATGTATAAGAAAAGTAAATACAATATTTTTAAAGATAAAAGACAAACAGATATTCCTTTTATGGTAAAAAAAAATATGTATAATTTTAAGTATTGGACTGAGTAAAGTTTTGACGTTTTTAAATGCATTTCCCAATATAATTAGATAAATAAGTGAAGAGTAGTGTTTTCAAGCGAATATCAAAGTCATATCGCAATATCTACTTAATATAATACAGGTAATTTTGGTGTTTCCAGATCTCTTTCCTTTTCTTATTACTTGATTATTAATTATCCAGATATCTTAGAAATCTTATCTTCGAGGAACTATTAACATATCCAGAAGACATATATTTCAGATCCTGTTGATTTCGAATAAACATAACATTAACTACCTGTTGAGTGTTTCAGAACATATTAAATTTATTACTGCTTTACCAATCTGTAAACTACAGACATCAGAACCGAACTCAGAAATTCTTTAGACGTTTCTAAATACCACTATTTATTTAGTCTCTTTTAATATTTTTCAACACATCCACATTAAACATGTATTTTGAAAAAGAAACGCCTACGTGTAAATAACAGTCTGCGAATTTACAATCGTTCAAAAAGACTTAGATTTGTCTTTCAAATGTTTTGCCTTCAAGATAAGCTTTTATTTTGACGTTCGGATTAGCATGACTGAACAAAAGCGAAGATGAAATAGAAAGAAAATAATGGAACTGGCACTGAAAAGCGATTTGTAAAGGATATAAAATGGCTTGAAACTGAGAGTATATTCAGAAAGAATATCTGTCTGACATTATACAGATATTATCAAGTCAAATGACGACAATGTTTAATAAAATCCTTCTCGAACGTGATATAATCATTCAAACATAATTCAAGATTCTAATTCAAGATCATACTGCCAGAAGGAAGTGATATGGCTGAATCATTAACATACTGAACAAAATGCCTAGCGGCATTTAGTCCGTCTTTATGTTCTGTGCTCAAATACCACCGACATAGACTTTGCTATTCATCCTTAGTACCAGTTGAACACTGGGGTCGATGTAATCGATTTATCACTTCTCAGCAATTGCTGGCCTTGTGACAAAATTTGAAAGTAATATTGCTATATTACCGTAAATACTAAATATAATTACACTTTTTCTTTCTCTAAGACTAAGAAATTGACTAAGAAATCTTTTGCGTAAATTCTACTTCCCTTGGTTCAGCTTAACTTCAGTAAAATTTCATTCGTGTGAAAGCTTCAAGCAATGGACTAGCATTGTGATAAAGAAGTTTTCCTTACACATATGTAATATAAAACTACTAATTTTGGATTCGAGAACTAACATTATAGATTCTTGGGATTTGCAACATTACTAAATCCGTTATATTTTTAGATTAATCAGTTATACAGAACGAACCGTCATCTCTTCAAGCAGATGTCTGACATTGTATCAATTCAGCTATTCGGTAGTTACAATCAAAATAAGTGCAACTAGAAATTCTACCTGAAGAATTTGGACATTTCCTAAGTAGTAAAACAAAGTAAATACAAGAGACCATAATTTGCTTCATTTAGTCCACATTGTTTCGTCCGAGTATATTTATTAAGTCAACTGAACTCATTCACATAATTCAGTGCCTTTCATGCCTATGAACACGGC